>NC_057834.1:75120649-75210649 GCF_910594005.1 Cervus elaphus
TGTATCTTGGTAACATCGCGAGCATATGAAATGCGGATCTTAATTGAATATCAGGAATGATATAACTTGGAAATTTAAGCAAGGATATTTTCCATCAGTGAAAAAAGGCCATTTTAATACATTTCACATTTTTCAGATCTCTTTTGCCCTTTTCCCAATGTCATATTTATAGTCTGATGGAGGGATACAATTGAGAAAATTACCTATATATAAAAAGTCAAATTTAAGATATAAAAATTCTGCAATTCTGATAAATTTTATGTTCACTTTTTCCTTGATCTAAACAGAGTATTCTAAAACAGTCAACAGACTGTCTAGGGGACACATTTTTATATACATGTTATTTTTGTTTAGAAATTGTAAGCTAGTGCGAAGTGAAAATGACCTTGACTATTGCACTTATTTGTTGGTAGAAATAATAGCCTTTTAGCATCTGGATTCAGGTATCTTCTCTCCTAATCGCACAACTTTCATAAATTTCAAAACAAGGATTTGGATTGAATAAAAATAGGAAGCCAGTGCTTCCTACATGTCCTCCACATGTGTTCATGTGGAGTATTTATGCAATGTTATGACTTGGTTATAATCTGTAATTCTTAGTTGTTATTTCAATTGCAACTATAATTTTTAGATTAATGGTTATATTTTTGGTAAGAATACATGAAAAGTTTTATGTTCATGATTGAAAGGAGCATCATTAAACGTTCATTATTACCACTCAAATTAGTTGTCATGTGCTACATAAAAACGGTTACCTGTTATCATTTCACTGGTTTAGGTTCAGCAGTAAGTGAACAGCAATATATATCTCATATCAGTAGGGAATTTTTGTTGGGGAACAGAAAGAGAAATGATTTTAAAACCCATTTGACATATTTATGTTGACAAATTATTTAAAGGAATTACTGCTTTGTCAATAAACATGTTTGTATATTGGAATAGGATTGTGTTTGGATTTACTTCTAGCTGTTTAATTACTCTGTGATTGTGAAAAACAGTGCTTATTCATATGGTTATGAGTAAAAAAAGAAATACACAGGTTGAGATGTTTTAGTTTTTTGCAGACACCTAACCTTGCCATGAAAAAACACTTTTCACTTTTGTAAGTGAGCACTGAAATCTTGCTTTTTCAGCTAAGCTAGATTGTATAATTTGTTACAGTTTTCCCCATCTACAACAAATTATTCTTAAGAAAAACAAAGCAAAAAGTAAAATGAGAGATGGATGTTTATGAATGTTGTAGAGATGTCTCTTCAACTCCTTTTGGAAAGATATAAAATGAAAATAAATATACATATATTTTAGTGTAAAAACAGTTTGCTTTTTTCTTTCAAATACCTTAGTATGCCAGTTCACTTGTGTGAAGACATTAGGACAGCCACACGGTTCTTTTGATCACATATATGAATCATTCCATACTCCTCAGTAATTTAAATTGGTTCTTTTTCTATAGAAAGAAAACCCCATATATTTGATTCTGGTCTCACCTAACTTTAAGCTTTTTTTATTAAAGAGTCAAATTGTAGCTGATGAAGACATTTTGCATTTTTTCACATTGCATCTGGACTCTTCATAATGATGGTTTATTCTATTTTATTTAATTTTTTTTCCTGCATGGAGAAGAGGAAAAACATATAGGTCCATGAATCAATCTAGATAATGGGGAAGGCTGAATGTAATAAATAATACAGTAACAACCCTAAACTAATGAGCTGTTGCTAAGGTACGTTTCATAGGCTCATCCTCTATGTAAAAAGTCACTAATAACCCCTTGGTGTAATCAGATGATAAAGCTTTGCCATAAGGCAACACCTGTGCAATTAGAACCGCAGATTCTTTTGCACGTTTCATTAATTTCAGGATTTTGTAAAGGCACAATGACTACACTAATAATCTAGTCTACTTGACTCCATGTCTACTGGAAACAAAGTGTCTAATTAGATAAAGGTAATTAATTAGAGATAAATGGAACTAATCAGGCTCAGTTAACACTAATTCTCTAAATTAAGACATTTTGGGACACCTACTATCCCGCTGACTTTGATATTTTGCATTAAGACTAGGTTCTAGAGGAACAGAAAACACTGGCATTTGAGAACTGAGAAGTCCTTTGATAGCATATTTAGGCATCTGAAGCTGAAGGAGCGTTTCCTTTCATACTGTGCTATTTCACCACCTTTCTGTTGCTGCTTAAAGAATTCACTTTGTAGTTATTCCAATCTGTGTTAGTCTCCATATAAATTTTAATAACCTTTGCTATCATTTTTATTATCTGTCTAGCCCACCAGTAGAAGAAAATTACAAGTTGTTCTCTCTTAAATAAAGACTTAACTTGTTACATTAAGGAAATGTCAAGACTCATCAGACTATATCCTAAAATTCCAGTCCTTTAAAGAGAACAAACACCTAAAATTCTGATCCTTTAATTCTGATTCTTTAAAAAGAAGAAACCTCTGCTTTGCACTGTTAGACTGAAAATTCAATGATGTTGGGGGAAGAGCATGGACTTTGAAGTCAAAAGACCTGAATTCAGATTTTTGCTCTCTTTCTAAATGAGTGATCTTAGAAAGATACTTAACCTTCCTGAGTTCCTCTGATTGTAAAGTGGAAAGAATACTGATGCTAACTTTGTGGGGTTGTTGTGAACTTTACGGGGTTGTTGAGTGAGGTAAAGGTTGGTTGTTATACCTGTTAGGCTGAGATTGCACACATAACTTAGTGCCATATCTTGATTGACTACAAGATTAAGTATCAAAAATATTACATCTTCATCTCCACCCTATGATCATCTTTGAGCTACATTTATACATGCAGCACGGGAGAAATTAAGAATTTTCTCCCAAATAGTGAAATCAGGAAAAAAATCCCCCAAATTCTTTCTCTGTCTTGGTTTTCTATATTGATGTAGTTAACCCTATTGGCAGGTTATTCCACAGTCCACAAGAAATGGACAGTTTGCCCCCGAATTGAACTCTGGGATGTATGTAGCTTAATATGAAGTGGATGTTTGAATCTTCCTTCTATAATTTCTCTGGGCTCTGGCCTTTCTTCTTTCTGGTCTTTGTCCTCACTTATCTGGACTACTGCTAGATTGTTCTAATAGTCTCCTAATATCCTTGCTTTCATTTCTTTCTCTTTTAATTCAATGTCTTGTGATTCATTGCTGTCAACTTGATCTTCCTCACAGAGCACTTTCCTCATTCGTTCTCTCAACTAGATCATAAGAAGATTCTGCATTAAGCTAAGACTCCATAATGCAGGCAGGCATAACATCTATATCTGGTTCATATTATTTAAGTAGCCTATCTCCTGCTCTCCCTTGTCAGTGGTGGCTTTTATTGCAGGCAAGCCAGGCTTACTTTTTTTGTTTAATTAATTTATTATTTTAATTGGAGGCTAATTACTTTACAATATTATGTTGGTTTTTGCCATACATTCGCATGAATCAGCCATGAGTGTAGATGTGTCCCCCATCCTGAACCCCCCTCTCACCTCCCTCCCCATCCCATCCCTCTGGGTTGTCCCAGTGCACCAGCTTTGAGTGCCCTGTTTCATGCACCAAACTTGGACTGGTGATCTATTTCACATATGGTAATATACATGTTTCAATGCTATTCTCTCAGATCATCCCACCCTCGCCTTCTACCGCATCCCACAGAGTCCAAAAGTCTGTTCTTTATATCTGTGTCTCTTGCTGTCTTGCATATAGGGTCATCGTTGCCATCTTTCTAAATTCCATATATATGCATTAATATACTATATTGGTGTTTTTCTTTCTGACTTACTTCACTTTGTATAGTAGGCTCCAGTTTCATCCACCTCAATAGAACTGATTCAAATGTATTCTTTTTAATAGCCGAGTAATATTCCGCTGTGTATATATACCACAGCTTTCTTATCCATTTGTCTGCCAGTGGGCATCTAGGTTGCTTCCATGTCCTGGCTATTATAAACAGTGCTGTGATGAACATTGGGGTACACGTGTCTCTTTCAGATCTGGTTTCCTCAGTGTGTATACCCAGCAGTGGGATTGCTGGGTTGTATGGCAGATCTATTTTCAGTTTTTTAAGGAATCTCTGCACTGTTCTCCATAGTGGCTCTACTAGTTTACATTCCCACCAACAATGTAAGAAGGTTCCCTTTTAAGCCCTTGTCAAGCATTTATTGTTTGTAGACTTTGATAGCAGCCACTGTGACCTGTGTGAGATGATACCTCATTGTGGTTTTGATTTGCATTTCTCTGGTAATGATTGGTGTTGAGCCAGGCTTACTGTTCTTTCTCTCTCCTTTCATGCTCTTATTCCACCTGAAAACTTCGCTTCTTTTAAGAGTTATTTCAAAGCCTGCATTTCTCCCGAGGCCTACCTTGACAATTATGGTCTGCCAAGAGCATCCTCATCTCTCAAGGCCCATGGTGGCCCTCAATGGCACCACACTGATGAGATGTCTTGGTTAGGAACCATATCCTACTTGTGTGGAACATCAAAGCAAGAGAGAAAACAAAAGAGAAAAAGAATAAAAATTAAAAAGCAAATGAGAAAAAATTTTTAGAAAAGCAGTTCATGAAGATGTAAATGCCAGTATCTATAGATGAGCACAGGTGGAGAAAGGGCTTAGATTTGGGAGGGGCTGAGAGAGTAGTGGAGAGGAGAAAGGAGGGAGGTGATAAGGAGAGATTCTGGGGTAGAGAGGAGGGACTCTTCAAATCCTGAGGCCATTTTCATTCCTGGAAGAGAAGTTTACCATCTCAGGAAGTGGCATGGATCTAGCTCTATAATGAGACAGTTGAAAGTTTTCTGAAATTGCACCTTCATGAAGCAAATTGTCCTTCCTGGCAGACATGTTTAATCTTGTGATGGAAAAAAATTGTTTTAGGATAAGACCTCTGCATGACTACTGGGTGTGTGTGAGTGTGCATATGTGCACCCTGGGTGAGAAGAGGTACTCTAGGCAAGAGAGAGGAAATCTGGGGCCTGGGAGACTGTGCCCAGGAAGTGAGGGGCAGCAAGCTAGTCATTCACTGCTTTGCCTGGAACCCAAGGGTATCCTGAGAGCTAGAGCAGATGCCCTCTTACATGGCGGAGATCCTAATACAAAGTAGCTTCTTACCCAGTTCCTGGAAATTTACCATCACGATTTCTTTCCAGTGTCTCAAGGCTTCTGATTACTGCTTCAAGACAGATGCTTCTGGGAGAAGTAATCCACTACATCATAGGGTTTATTAGACTTCCTGAGAGCAACTTTTGTTATATGACAAGGATGAGGGCAGATGGGGAAGAACTTGCCTCTGGACGCAAACAATATAGAAGGAGAACAGAAATCACCCAGACATACTACATTCTTCACTTCCGACTATTCATGCAGGAAGTTCTGTGCGTGCTCCCAAGCTCTCTTGCCTTAATCCCCAACACCAGCATAATCACAGATGCCTCTGCAAGGTGCCTGGTGCAGCAGCGGTGCTCAATAAATATATGGACGAATGAAGGAATAACTTCTCAGTGGGTCTGTTCATCCAGGTTTGGTCCTTTGCAACCCATGTGTCAGCATGCTGCTTTCCTAATGATCCATCTACAGCCCAGTTTGATTTACAGTCTTTAAAAATCTTTCATGACACCATGCTACTTATAGGATCAAGTCCAACCTACTTAGCTTGGAATACAAGATCTTTCATGATCTCCTGCAGCCTCTCCCCTTCCTAATCTGACATCTCAAAGAAAACCCGATGTGTGCAGCTACACATTGGCACGTGCCCTCAGACTCGAGCCAAACAGACTGAACCACTTCTGGGTCCAGGATCACCTGAGACATTTATACCATGCACTGTCTGAGTTATTTCTTCCTGGAACACTGTCTACCCTATCCTGTGTCCACCTGGAAAACATGTTCTGGAAAACATGTCCTGTCATCTTATATTTATTTTATTTCTTTTTTGGGGGAGTTGTGCTTGTGCTAGGTCTCTGTTGCTGTGCACAGGTTCTCTCTAGTTGCAGCAGGTGGGGGCTACTCTCTAGTCATGGTGCCGGGGCTTCTTGCTGCAGTACCTTCTCTTACTGTGCAGCGCAGGCTCCAGGGCGAGCAGGCTTCCCTAGTTGGAGCATGCGGGTGCAGTAGTTGTGCCACACGGGCTTAGTTGCCCTGCAGCATGTGGAATCTTCCCAGACCAGGGATTAAACCTGTGTTCCCTGCATTGGCAGGCAGAGTCTTATCCACTGGACCACCAGGGAAGTTCCTCAAGGTCAGATTAAATGCCTCTTCGTCAGTGAAGCCCTCATGAGCTCCTAAATTGAGGTGCTGCTACTGCTACTGCTAAGTCACTTCAGTCGTGTCCGACTCTGTGCGACCCCATCCCTGGGATTCTCCAGGCAAGAACACTGGAGTGGGTTGCCATTTCCTTCTCCAACGCATAAAAGTGAAACGTGAAAGTGAAGTTGCTCAGTCATGTCCGACTCTTCGCGACCTCACGGACTGCAGCCTACCAGGCTTCTCTGTCCATGGGATTTCCCAGGCCAGAGTACTGGAGTGGGGTGCCATTGCCTTCTCCGAATTGAGGTGCTAGTCTCTTCCAATTGCCCTCTAACTCTGTAATTGTACCAGTCACAACGGAATGGAATTTATGTGTTGACATGAGTATCTCTCCTCTATCTTATCATCATGACCACTTATATCTTATTTGTCATTATATCTTCACACTGGGCATCTATTATGCTCTTATGTGTGTGTGTGTGTGTGTGCATATGTGTGCAATAGTCTCCTGTGTCCATGGGATTTCCCAGGCAAGAATATTGGAGTGGGTTGCCATTTCCTCCTCCAGGGGATCTTCCCAACCCAGGGATCGAACCCACATCTCTTGCATCTCCTGCATTATCAAGCAGATTCTTTACCACTAGCGCCACCTGGGAAGATGTGCTCTTAATAAATTTTTAATTGCAAATTTAGGCTGAGACAGCTTAAAACCAGATTCCTTTACTTCTTTCTTTTAAAAAAATTTTTGTTCCATCTTTTTTCAAGAAATTGTCCTGGGATAACATTATCTCAGTTACTTTCTTTGTAAAACAAGAGCATAATTAAAACTATGAGCCCTTTTTAGATTGCCTAGCTGAACATCTAGGCTCCAGAGTGAAGCCCTATAAAAGGCCATCCACTTCCACTCTCTGTGTCTGGAAAAGGCCTTAAACTCCACGTCTACTGTCTGGGAGGGTGCAGTAGCACCTGCCCCCTTCCCCCTGCAGGGACTGTTGGGCAAAAGGCAGCCTTGTTTCTCCCATGGGTGTGCTCTGACATGGATTTGCATCTGGCCTGGAAAATCCCATGGACAGAGGAGCCTGGCAGGCTACAGTCCATGGGGTCACAAAGAGTCGGACACGACTGAGCAACTTCACTCTGGAGGGGCAGGCGAGTGAGGTCCACTGGACAGATGCCCAGTAACCGTGAGGATCCTACCCACAGCACCATTTCTGCTTCCCCTTGTCTTGGAGGCTTCTGTTTACTGTTCACTTCTGTTATGTCCAGGTGGGCTTCCTTGTGATGTAAGTTCAGTCCATTATCTGGTCCACAACCCAGACAGTTCGCAGATACAACTCTTGTCTAAAGCAGCCCAGCAAGATGTCCCCAGAATATAATCTCTGTCCTTAGAGACAGCGGTAAGTTTTCCATCCTCCTCTAGGTTTCCTAAGAGACAAGAAGGCTGGCTTTGATGTGACCTACATATTCTAGTGCCTCTTTAGGAAGGAGTGCTCACTCTCCCCATTATTCATAGAGACAGTCAGCTTTTCAGATGGGAAACTGAAGAAAACAAATAGCATAGGGATAGATGAATGTCAGCAACCAGTGCCTTCAGCCTCGAAAGATCAAGTTCTGAATTCTCTTCCACGTAGCCACTTAATCCTTCTTATATCTGAGAGTGAAGTTACCAAAGGGAGCAGAATCCTAGCATCCTAATCAAATTGTGTGCCAGGAGCCAAAGCCACTGCTTCCTGGATGATTTCCACAGAAACTGGATTCTTTCATCCCAGCCTAGTGCAGACACGAGCTTCAGTCAGCAGCAAGTGTCTTCCCCACTGGGGTGGACTGACATTATCAAGGGCCAAGTTTTAAAGGCCAGAAAATGCCTGAATCTTGAAACCTGCTGAGGCAACTGAGTCAAGACCCCAAACACTGAATTAGGGCTCAGACGACCTTTTGGTTTAGGTTTAACAATTTTTTTGTCATGTACCGTCAATTATTACAGAGGATTTGTGACTCAGTTGTAGCTTCTTATGAAGTGAATGTTCCTGTTGAGCAATTTGTTACTTAACAAGCCATACACGTTTGGCAGAAACAAAGGGTTTATCCGAAATATTTCTTCATGGGAAAAATACATTCTCTTTCTAGCACACTGAAAGAGTTCATCTAAGTATTCTTCTCATAGGCCAGCCAAGCCAGGGAAAGCATGTTGGGAGAGAAATTTAACTGCTTTGCTGTTGCCAAATATTTAATACTTTAAAGAGGAAGTTCTAAAATTTAATAGTTGATTTTATTATTACTCTTTGGATATAATTAACTAGGGATGCACTTTAAACTGCTCTGTTCTAGCTATTGAAATGGATTTTATGGTTTACACTGGGGGAAAAAACTTTGGTCAGACCATGGGCTGCTCCCTTGGTGCACATTATTAGTCTTTTTAGAGACAAGCAAGCAATTTTGCCGCCATTGGTCTTGTTCAAATAGAGTATGTTTTTCTATGCAATACCCTTGGGAAAGGGTGTCAAGACGGCATTGCCAGTTAGCGGCTGACATAGCTCCTGCATACATGTTGAAAAAACTCCTCAAATAGCAAATGAACACATATATTTCATTTTTTATGTGGCTGATAAAATGTTATATCATTAAGTGAAAAGAACATATTGGTCCCATCCAAGTTGAGTTTAGAACTCGATCTCGCTTCTAATACAAATGAGGGCCCTGGGGCTCCACAGAGCATGCTCTGTAGACACCAAACAGCCATTCAGGACTAGAGAGAAGGCAGGTCTTTATACCCTGAACGCTGACTCTTTAATGGGCTGTTAGCGTATTTTCCATCGGTTCCCAGATATTGAAAAACCAACTGACCTACAGGGGAAGCTGAGTCTTTCTGCATATTTAGTTTGACTTTGTATTGTTACAGTTCAAGCCCCAAATTCTCCTCTCTTTGGTCCCTCAGATTAAAGCATCTATTCACTTGCTTATTCAACAAATAAGTATTGAACAATAAGTGACAAATATGCTACAGGCACTAATCTGAGCTCTTGCAAAAAAGTGTACAAAACAAGTCACCTGCCCTCAAGGAACTTACAATCTGGTGAGGATGATAAATGAATTAAGAAACCAAAATATCTGATCACAAATCAGAAATGCTATAAAGGAAGATTTAGTGCTGAATTCAGAGAGAACTGAGGCCTCAGTGTTCTCATGTACAAACTGTAAATAATTAGACCTACTATGTAGAGTTTGAGGATTAGATGAAACAAGACAATGTACATACATTTCTTAATGCAGTGCTCAGTATGAGGCAAAAGTTTAAGCATATAATTGAATACATGGGAGGATCCATGGTGTATTTGATGGTGACTTGAAAATTGGATAATCGTCCCCCAGGGCTGAATTTCAGCCTTCACATTTTAAAGCCATATCATAGAGAACAGGAACTAGTCATTCTTGGCATTTATTTGGAAGTGTAAGCAAGTGTACTAAGTCGCTTCAACGGTTTACCAATTGGTTTCTTCTGAAGTATCCACCTAGTGTTTTGCTTAGGAATTCTTTCAACTCCTTGGTTTTTTGGCTGCACTAGGTCTTTGTGGCCACATGTGGGATCTAGTTCCCTGACCAGGGATTGAACCCCAGGCCCCTGCATCCGGAGTGTGGAGTCTTAACCACTGGACCATGAGGCAAGTCCCTTGTTTCAGCTCCTTTGAATGGCGTGGTTATCCTCGGGGCCTTTTCAAGAATTCTCTTACAGTGGATGTACTCCCTCTCACTCTAGTTTTGAAAGTGTAGGTGATAAAAGTGCCTGATTCCTAGGGCTCTTTTTCACTTCCTGAGATCTAGAGAGATCCTTGACTTGGGATATCCTACTTACCAGAGATTCATGGACCATTTGTTGTGTGCCCAAATTTAATCTTTAAACAGCTTTGTCAGATGGGTATTATCATTTGCACTTTTAAGTAGGTTGCTCATGGTTATAAAGCTAAAAAGTGAGATAGAATTATTTTATTAACCCACTTATTGAGTACCTGCTGTGTTCCAGGCCTATTCTGGGGAGGATGGTGATTATATACCTTTGAAGAAAGCATGAGGGGAAAACAGTTAAATAAGTAAATAGAATTGTGAGCATGCTATGAAGGAGAGACAGAGAGTGGAAACATGTGACAAGGGGGGGGGCTGCAATCGTAGGCTTCTGTGAGCAACACCTTTTAAATGCAAAGGGCAATGTAGACAAAAGAGTGGGGTGATGCATGGTCTTAAGCTGGGGAAGAGTCTGCGCTAGGCAGATGGAACAGCATGTACAAAAGACCTGAGGCAGAAAAGAACATGGTGTGTCTTCAAGGAATTGCAGAAAGGTAATTGTGCCTGGACTTTAAAGACCCAGGGAGACTGACGCAAGATGAAAATGTTGAAGAAGTTTAGGGACCAAATCACATAGGACCTAGTTGGCTTTGTTAGGGAATGGACTTTATCCTAATCTTAATAAGAAGTCATTAAAGGACTTTAAGCTGAGGAATGATTTAATCTCATTTGAATTTTTTAAAAGATCATGTTGACTGTTCATGAAGAATGGAATGGGAAGGGGAACAACTGAAAAAGCAGGAGTACTAGTTAGGAAGCTGTTGCAATAGTCCAGATAGAAAATAATGGTAATTTAGACGAGAGTGGTAGAGATAGAAAGAAGTGAATGGATTCAAGAGATTTTTAAGTAGACTTTTATTTTGCCATACCGCACAGCATGTGGGATCTTCATTCCCTGTTCAGGGATCAAACCCACCCCCCACTGCATTGGAAGTGCAGAGTCTTAACCACTGGACCACCACCAAGAGAAAAACCTTTTGATTGAATCATTGGGGATGCTTTCGATTTCAAATAATAGAAACTGACTTAGAAAGGCTTCCCCATCAACTGATTTTACCTTCTGCCATATATACTTTAGCTTAAGGGCACTACCCTCATGCTCCCTAGGTGGCTGCTAATAGTTCCAAGGCTACATGCTTTTACATCCTGTTTGGAAAAGAGAGTATCTTTGTTCCAGGATTTCTAGCAAACGTCTCAAGTCTCACTCTGATTAGACCAACTGAAGTCTCATGCACATTTCAGAACCAGTTATTAGGGCTAGGAAGATGGAAGGCTCTGACTGACTTGGCCTAAGTTATGAACTCTACTCTTAGAGCTATGGGGTCAGAGTTCCTGAAACCACGTGGTTCACCAAATAGAAATGGAGACTGTTGAGAAGAGAGAACGGAGGAATATATGCTGGGAGCCAGTTAAGGCCTTCTCTGTTAATGAGTTGAAAGTCAAGATTTAGGGAAATGAGGGACCAGGGTATACCCTGGTGATAATGCTCATTTTAAAATGGGGAGCAAGAGAGGCAGGTTTGTGAAGGAAGATGAGTTCAGGTATGGTTGCAGAGCCTGAGAGACCTCCAGTGATGTCCATCAGGAAATCGGATGGGCCGCCTACAGCTCAGAAAGGAGGTCTTGGCTGAAGACAGAGATTTGTGTGGGTTGAATGACCTGGTCAAAACTTGGGACCTTAATCTGAAAGCATATTTTACATTATTTTTGAAAGGAACATTTAATCACCTAATGGCTATATAGATATTATATATATTATTTTAATGCTTACAACTATTGCTTTCCCATTTTATAGACTGGAAAACTGAGGCATAGAAAGGTTATATTGAAGCTCATAGTGCTAATAGAGTAGCCAGGAGAATCTGGCTCTAGAGCCCTTAATCCCTGTCCACAGGATTCTGCTGTCAGCTGTGGAAACAGGAGGAGAATGACTGAGATGATCACTTGGCCAATCAGGTTCTTTCACAAAACAATATGGTTGCTCCTCAGTTCCCCTGGCATGGTGGTCTTTGGAACTGAATTGCTTCAGAGGTGGCACAACCCTAGAGGTGAACATTCCAGTTTGTGGTGATCCTCTTGGGCCCCAGCATGGCAAGTGGGGAAAGGAGCCTTCATTGTCATTGATGTGAAACAGCTGAGCAAAGCATACGACACAGGCGACGGCAGGAGGGTTCTATGATAGGGGCTTCTGAGCCTCTAGAACATTCTTTTGCCCCATTCTTGCTAAATCCTCATTCTTCTAAACCACTTTTGACAGCACGACAGATCTGGGGAAGGCTGAAATGAGTGTATGCTTCTCTTTTTCCTTAAGCAAAATAGAAATGAGAGTTCTATTCTGTCATTTTGTATTTTCTGTGCCTCTTTGTTCCCATTAGGATGGATAATTAAGAACCAAGGATAAATCCTCTTTTTTTTTTTTTTTTTGTTAAAATACTTTTTTTCTCACCAATGCATAATATCCACAGCTTTTCCTCCCCTTGATGAATGATATCAACAAGCATGGGGAAAGCAACCCCACACCGTGTATTGAATAAGCAAACCTCTGAACTGCTCACATTATTTAGTGAGAGGATTTTTTTCCCCCTGAATCAGATGTTGATCATAATGGTCAAAATAATCCTTGGCACTTTTTCTAAGCTTGCTCATTATCATTCAATATGTTCAACAAAATTATTAAATTTAAAATAATATGGTGCACCTGGTTGAGATGACGGTAAGAGATTTGGCTTCCTGTCTCTTCGTTAAGGATGAATTCAGCCCAAGGGTGTACTAGGAACTTGGCAAATAGCATTATAATAGTGAGAGAATATTGCCTATTGGGTAGCAGGATTTGATGATTAAATTTAAGTGTGTACTGTCCACATAAAACAAATAATGCTCTTTTTTTTTTTTAACTTTTACTGTGAACATTCATCACTGGTGCTGAAGATGCACAGTTGCTAATTATTGTGTTTTTAACTTGTAATATACTGTAAATTTTGTATAATACTACTGTGACCTTATACAGAATAGAAAAGATGACAGGAGGCCTATAATTATTGTATAGGGAAGAAATGCCTGTAATTATCTACTATTTTTAGGACCAGCGTGCATGGCCTCTTAATTTACATAAGCTTTAGACATTCACACATTTTCTGTCTTTGCTTGTGGATGATAAATTTTGCTCAAATGAAATCAGAAGACATACTGTTAGATGAGGAGTTAGCTAACTGGGAGCTTGATTACAATGAACAACACAAGCTTTGGTGCCAGCTAAAAAAGGGAGCATTTATTTGGATGGGATTTGTTTAAGGCAACATTCAAAACATTAAAAAAAAAAACCCACCATATTACTATATTGGGGACTGATAACGTGTGATTATTTTTTTAGAGAACTGGTTAAATTATCTTGTGGAAAAGCATTAACCTAACAAAGAGAAAACCTCTAGGATATTTATCACATGGAGGGTGATTATGACAGCATGTTCTTATTAGAGATGAATATTTTGTGCTCATTAAGGTTACCCCCTTGAGTGCTGAAGGATGCAGAGTGCATTGCAGTGAAATACAGTAGTTCTCTTGTCCTGTGAGCACTTGCTGTTGGCTGAGGGGTTTCATTCCAAATTAAGGGGCTTCTCTGAAAGACCCAGCCCTGGCAGGGTCTATATCCCAGCTACTGGGCAAATGGAAGAGACTGGGCGGTTTTCAATTCAAACACTCCAGGGATATATCTGCAAGAATTGAGAGTGGTATCAAGAGCTCTCTGGTCTCCCAGGGGAGGATAGCATGTGGGAAGGGCATGTGTGGTCTTGGTCCCTGAAGAGCCCCACTTGAAGGAAACACAATGCATGATATTCCAAACCAAAACTATGGGCAAACTCAACTCTCTATATTATCAAGGGACTTTTTGCTATAAAAATAATTTAAAATGACTTCTGCCAAAGTAGCAAGTTTTCCTGAAGCACATAGCATGTGGCTGTTTTGCTTTACTCACTTTTTAGAAAATGATTATTACTTTTATTAGCTTACCAGAAATTACACATATGCAATTACAATTTAAAAGTTTACATACAATCACTTAAAAGTATTAAAAGAAAGATGTAACTTCACTCCAACCCTACCCTTTCCCTCAAATTTTAAAATCTAACATATGACAGAAAATCGTGTTATAAGTTTTGTTGTTTGGTTTATTGGATCTTTTAAATGACTATATAATACATAATGCAAGTGATTAAGAGTTGGCAGGACGTTTAGGTATGTGTCATGTCCAAGGGCTCAGAGCCCATAATATTCCTAACTATACCATATTCATGAACTAGCCAGTCTAAGGTTTTGCAATATGTATCTTTAAAATATAATGACACTTTTGGGGCTTCCCTGGTGGCTTAGGGGTAAAGAATCCACCTGCCAATGCAGAAGACATAGATTTGATCCCTGATCCAGGAAGATCCCAAGTGCTGCGGAGCAACTAAGCCATTGGCCACAACTACTGAGCCTGTACTCCAGAGCCCGGGAACCACAACTACTGAGCCCCAGTACCATGACTACTGATCCCCACGTGCCTGTGCTCCACAAGAGAAGCCAGGACAGTGAGAGGCCTGCACACTGCAACTACAGAGTAGCTCCTAATCACCGCAACTAGAGAAAAGCCAAAGCAATAACAAAGATCCCACACAGCCCAAAATAAATGAATAAATAAATAAATAAAATTATTTTAAAAAATACAAGGATACTTTTTAAAAGACAGTCACAATACTATTGTTCCACCTAAAAAATTTAACAATTCCCTAATGCTGTCAACTAAGTCAATGTTCAGATTTCTCTAATTACTTATAATTTTTTTCTGTATTTGCTTTATTATTTTTACATTTCATTTGTTTGAGTCAGGATCCAGAGAAGGTTCAGCTATTACTTGGGTGTTTTATCTCATAAGTCTCTTAATCTATAGGCTTCTCTTCCCATTTTTTTCCCCTTTGTAAATTATTTGTTATAAAAACTCATTCATTTATCCTATAGAGTTTCCATATACTGAACATTACTAATTTCATCCTTGTGGTACCATTTACCATATTCCTCTGTCCCTTGTATTTCCTATGAGTCACAAGTTAAATTTAAAATTCATGACCCAGAGGGATGGGATGGGGAGGGAGGTGGGAGGGGAGTTCAGGATGGGGAACACATGTACACCCATGGTGGATTCAAGTCAATGTACGGCAAAACCAATACATTGTTGTAAAGTAAAATAAATAAATTAATTAATTTTAAAAATTTTCACTTCAGAAACCCCACTGTTTGAAAATACAAAAATAAATAAATAAATAAATAATAAATAAAAATAAAATAAAATTCAGATGCAGATTCAAGTCAATGTATGGCAAAACCAATACATTGTTGTAAAGTAAAATAAATTAATTAATTAATTTTAAAAAATTTCACTTCAGAAACCCCACTGTTTGAAAATACAAAAATAAATAAATAAATAATAAATAAAAATAAAATAAAATTCAGTTAAATTCAGATTTGGATTTCTGGCAAGACTGCTTTATAGATGATATTATGTTCTATCAAGAAACATGTCATGTCTATCTCTTTTTGTGTCTCTCTTTTTGTGAGGTTAGCAATTATTGACTGGAATAGTTTAAAACCATTATTTTATTGAGAATTGCAAAACAGTACAATCTATCATTTCATTACCAATTTTTTAACTAGACTTCTTCTATAGTAAGAAATTTTTCTTTATCAGCTGTTTGGTTACCTATAGTATGACTGGTTTAACCAAAATTCCATTTACAGGTTTCTCTTTCTTTGTTAAAAAAAAAAAAAAACCTTTTGGAGTTTCGTAGATATAGAAATCTTCCCAGGTTTTCAGTGAGTTTCTGGAGCGTAAAGATCAGCTTAGTGAATAGGTTCCTTCCACACGCTCAGATAATCATGTATTCTCCTGGGAGATGATGAATCTCAACCTCCTTCAAACTTTATTGCTGTCATTTCAACCTTTGAAATGGTGATGGTGATTTCTCTGACCTAGTCAAGTTGCCTTTGTACCTGCCTATCCTTCTACTGGAGGTAGATTAGTCAAGGGCAAGGTCTCTACCTGATTCTTTATAGACCTGTACTTATTTCTTCATTTTTGGCTGCACTGGGTCTTCATTGCTGGGTGGGCTCCTCCCCAGTTGTGGTGCGCATGCGTCTCACTGCAGTGGCCTCTCCTGCTGGGGAGCAAGGGCTCTGGGGCACCGGGGCCTCAGGAGCCTTGGCTAGCGCGCTCGGCAGCTGCTGCTCCTGGCTCTAGAGCACAAGCTCAATACCTGTGGTGCTGGAACAGAGCTGCTCCCCAGCGCATGGAATCTTCCCAGACCAGGGATCGAACCCATGTCCATCGCACTGAGCCACCAGGGACATCCTATCTGATTCTTTGTTTTTCAGATCTTTCACATGTAGTGCAGTGCTTGACACATGGTAAGAATTCAGTAAGTATATGTTGTCTGAAAGAATAAATGAATGGTGAAGTCTTGGGGAAAGCATTGTTAGTACCATGCTGTTGGGGGATCATTGACAGTGTCTTCTGGTAGAAAGTAGATTAGTCTGGGGTTCAGCTGAATTCAGGCTCACGTCAAAAGTCTTCAACTTTTTGTTATTTGTCACAATGCCCCCAGTTTCTGGTGTATAAAATAGCACCTATACTACCACTCTCACAATGTTATTGTCAGAATTAGTAATCCAGTAGGGAGCTGTGGTTTAAAGGCAGGAATTTGGGCCAAACAGAGATCAGCATGCATGGTCACTATTTTCCTTTCTTCTCTGAGAAGTCATTTGTAAAATTACAGTAACAATACTTGTTTCTCTGGGTTTTGGTAAGAATTCACATGTTAAGTAAACCGTTAGCAAAATATTTGAGTTATTTTTGTGTGAAATTGCTTTGGCAAATTAAAAATACTGTGCAGATTAAAACATTAAAACTGATATTTTCCATGACCTTTATAGTCTCAGTCTTTGGAACTGTCTTCCTTTTCAAGGTGCTTTAGAAGTGATTAAAAGGATGGAATTATTTTCATTCTTACCAACTAAAGCTTGTCACTGTCAGGCCAGGCTTTCCCTGGCCCTGGCGCTGGCTGAGAGTTGGCTGGAGGAAAGGTCCCCAGATGAAAGATGTCCTGGCAACAAGAACATTAACACCCACCCTTGAGCCAGGAGGTAGGTGTTAATGTCTCTAGCTGGATTCCTAGCAGCAGAGATATTTAACACCTTCCTAGGATCCAGGAACAGGGTACCCTCTCTTCAAACCTAATTTGGCAAGTAAAAGTGGGGAGAGAGCATTTCCAAAGCTCTGTGCCACAAAGACATAAGCCAGTTACTGAAAGATAAAGCCTAAATGGAGAAGGGCTCTTCTTTAATAGGGTTGACTGGAGAGTGACTCCAGTGAAACTTCCCAATAAACCTCACCCAATTTGGCCTGGTGGGAATGTTGCTGCTGCTGCTGCTAAGTCGCTTCAGTTGTGTCCGACTCTGTGCGACCCCATAGACGGCAGCCCGCCAGGCTCCCCCATCCCTGGGATTCTCCAGGCAAGAACACTGGAGTGGGTTGCCATTTCCTTCTCCAATGCATGAAAGTGAAAAGTGAAAGTGAAGTCGCTCAGCCGTATCCAACTCTTTGCGACCCCATGGACTGTAGCCCACCAGGGTCCTCCGTCCAAGGGATTTTCTGGGCAAGAATACTGGAGTGGGGTGCCATTGCCTTCTCCAGGTGGGGATGTTAGAAAAGTAATAACTCTAGGACAGAGTAAAGATGCATACAATTCAGGATTGGGAGGAAATCGGTCAGGATGCAGCCTAAAATACGACACCGTGACTGCAGGGCTGCCGAGTGATTCTGTTCCCAGGAGGACCAGGAGTTCCTTTCTGGGAGGCAAGGTGTGAATGGGGGAAGTCGGAGAGACCAGTTCCTCAGGAGAAAGAAGAGAGAGTGGAATGCCTCAACCAAGTTGCCCTTTGAAGCTGATCCCAATTAGCTTAGATTCAGTTTGTGGGATGCTATGGATATCTTAGCCACAAAGTCCATGGTGGAAGTCAGGTCATTCCAAGAATTAATAAAAAGCTTTTTTTCCCCCTCAAAGTTTGACTGACAGCAGAGGTGAATTTTGACTTAGACTAAGCTTGAAATGTACTTGTCTCCTCTCCAAAGCTGAGGCCCATTTGCACAACAAGCAAAAAGACAAGGTAAACAACTTCTGTTTAGTCTATCCAAGGTCTGTTTCTCTGGATGACGTAGAAAGAACTCTATGACACAACCTCACCAAGGAGTAACCAAACACTGGGGATCCTTTCCACATCCAAAAAGGGTCACTTCTTTGAAGCGTGATGAATTCCTAGAATGACTTTCTCATTTAAATTACGAGGATATCAGAGAAGCCCAGGCCAGGAGGTGAAGCAGAGCAAACTCACACTCTTTGACTACAAAAGAAAATGCATATTTTTGATGAGCCTGCCCTGGCTGCCTTCTCAGGCTTAGAATGATTTCTTCCCCTTTTTGCCTATAAGGAATGTTGTAAGTAGGCATAAACAAATGCCTTCATTATTTATCCTAGTTGTGCTGCACTAAATCTTTCCATACATGGGAAATTTGCTATTTTGTTTGGTTGACAATTGCTTAAACTAATAGCCTATCAGAGTCTTCCTTGGGAGACTTGGAATTATGCTAGTGCAAGTGAACATGCATTGGATTGCAAGTTGCTAAAAAAAAACTAGAGCCACAGGATTAGGTAAAAATCCCTCCATCATCCTGACCTCTGACGCCTTGCAGCCCAGGTTGTACTGTGAATGTAAGAACAATCACCTCTCCATGGGGACTGTGGCCAAGGGTATACCCACAGATGCCTGAATGAATGTCTCTTGTAAATCAGGCTAATGAGGAGTCTTCTTTCCAAATTTTCTTCAGAGTGCTCATCCCTAATATAGAAGAAATGGTAAGCAGTAGCAGATTTTCCAGATGAAAACTTTGGCTTGGTTGATTGTTAAATACTGTGTTTTGTGCCATTCTGAGCTGTCACTGAACTCTCTGCCACTACATCCCTTTCATGAAATCCCCAGAGACTAAGCTAGAGATCTGGGTGAAGTGGACATCTAGCCATCTGTCCCCAAGCCAGCAACCTTCCTGATTCTCCTGCTTTTGTCAAAGGCACCATTTCCTAATTACCTAGGCCCAGAGACACCTTTTCCTGAAGATTTGTCCTTTATTGTTCCTTTCAAATTTGGCTGGGTCTTTTCTCTCCCACTGGCATCACCCTGGTACACGCTCACAACCCCAAATGACCATTTGCATCCCAACTCATCTTTCTGCCACCACAAAGGCAAGACAGTGCCTTAGATTTATTTACTTACATGAGCTGGGCACTATGCAAGTATTTTACATGGGTCATTTTATTTAATACAAACAGCAATGCTAAGAGATTAGTACTGTTTTTGTGCCAATTTTCAGGAACCTTGCTCATGCAAGAGGAGCTAGGATTTGACTTCAAGTGTCGTAAACAGATAGCATTTATGACCCCAGTTCTTTAGCCTTTCCTGTATCCTTGTCATTTACCATATAGTTTTGCAGTTCCCCTATCAAGACATGGAATCCACTTCCTCAGAGGCTGAGCTCAGTCATGTGACTTGCTTTGACCAACAGGATGATAACTGATGTCATACAAGCAGAAGCCTAAAGAAATGCTTCCACATTTTTGTTTTCACTCTTATTTTCTACCATTGCCACAAAGAAAAATATCCAAGTCAGCCTGCTGGAGGTGAAAAATCCATTGATTAAATTCGGGGTGCCCTATTTGTCCTGGCCTTGATCACCTTAGATCAGAATATAGCCAGCCAAGACAGCAGAGCTGTCAGCTACCTAGGCTCCAAAATTTATCACACAGTAACTTTTGATCATGTTCCTGTTGAAAACCAACCCATCAACCAGTTAATCAACCTACTCATTCTTTTTTTTGATAACTCCGTTAGATCAGAAATCAATGAAATTGAAAATAATAAATCAGTACAGAAAGTCAACAAAATCCAAAGCTGTTTCTTTGAAAAGATCCAGAAAATCAATAAGCTTCTAGTCAGACTGCATAAGACAAAAAGAGAAATAACATAAATTGCTAATATTAAAAGTGATAGGGAATAACTATATATCCCATGGACATTACAAGGATCCTAAAGAAATACTATGAACAACTCCACACCCACAAATTCAATAACCTAGAAGAAATGGCCCAATTCCTTAAAAGATATAATCTGCCCAAACTCATACAAGAAAAAACAGAAAATATGAATTGAAATATATCAGTTGAATCAGTAATTAATAATCTTCTAAAACAGAAAACACCAGACCTGGCTGGGTTCATTGGTGAGTTCTACCAAACATTTAAGGAAGAAATTATACCAATGCTCTATATTCTTTTCCAGAGGATAGAAGCAGAGAAGATACTTCTAAACTCATTCTATGAGGCTAGCATTAACCTAATAACCAAACCAGATAAAGACATTATAAGAAAAAAAACTACAGACCAACATTACTCATAAATATGGATGTAAAAATCCTCAGTGAAATGTTAGCAAATAGAATCCAACAATATATTAAAAGAATCATATGCCATAACCAAGTGGGATTTATCCCAGGTATGTAAGGCTGGTTCAACATTCAAGTATCAGCTAATATAACCCATCACATCCATAGGCTAAATAGGAAAAAACACATGATCATATGAATAGATACAGGAAAAGCATGAGGCAAAATCCAACATCCTTTCATGATTTAAAAAAAAAAAAAAAAAGAACTTTCAGAAAACTAGGAATAGAGGGAACTTCCTCAACTAGGTAAGGAACATTTACCAAAAAATGCTACAGCTACTATCATATTTAGTGGTGAGAAACTTGAAACTTGAAGGTCAAGAAGAAGGCAAGGGTGTCCCCCTCTCACCTCTCCTTTTCAACATGGTACCAAAAATTCTGGCTAATGCAATAAGACAAGAATAGGAAATGAAAGGTGTACAGATTGGGAAGGAAGAAAAAACTGTCTTTGTAAACAGAAAGAAGACAGGGCCATCTATGTAGAAATTCTGAAAGAACTGAGACAAAGAAAACCTCCTAGAACTAATAAGTGCTTATAACAAGATTATAGGGTACAAAGATAATACATAAGTCAGTCACTCTCCTATATATCAGTAATGAACAAATGGAAATTGAAATAAAAATACATTAGCACCCCAAAAATAAAGTGAAACACTTAAATATGAGTCTAACAAAATATGTATAAGGTCTATATGAGGAAAACTACAAGGGTATGAAGAAAGATATCAAAGAAGACTGCAATTTTAGTAGGTGGCTATTACATGTCATGGATAGAAAGATTCAATATTTTCAATATAATTCTTTTCAACTTAATCTATAGATTCATTGCAATCCCAATAAAAATTCTTGAAGTTATTTTGTGGATATTGACAAACAGATTCTAAAGTTGATATGAAGAGGCAAAAGATCTAGAATACCCGTCACAGTATTAAAGGAGAAGAACAAAGCAGGAGAACTGTCACTTCCCAACTTCAGGACTAACCATGAAGCTTCAGGCATCAAGACAGGTTGGTACTGGTGAAAGAACAGACAAATTAATGGAATAGAATAAAGAGTCAGTCCAGAAATAGATTCACCCAAAAACAGTGAACTGAACTTTGGCAAAAGAGTAAAGTCAATACAATAAAGAAAAGATAGTCTTTTCAACAAATGGTGCTGCAACAACTGCACATCCACATGCAAAAAAAAAAAAAAGATCAATCTAGACACAGACATTATCTCCTTCACAAAAATTAACTCAAAATAGGCCATAGACGTTAATGTTAAACACAAACCCATAAAACTCCTAGAAGATAACATAGGAGGAAATCTAGATGACCTTGAATTTAGATACAAAGCCAATGGTATGATACAAGAGAGAAAAAATTTCAAGTTGGATTTCATTAAAATTAAAAAAAAACAACTTTTTGACATATTAAAGACAGTGTCACAAGAATAAGAAGACAAGTCTCACACTGGGGAAAAAAATTTGCAATAGACATATCTGATAAAATGATTGTTACCCAAAATACATAAAGAACTCATAGACTTCAGCAATAAGAAAATAATCCAATTAAAAATGGACCAAAGGCCATAGCAGACACCTCACCAGCTATGGTCTTTGGTCCATACAGATGGAAAATAGTATATAAAAAGATGTTCTACATCATCTGTTGTTAGAGAAATGCAAATTGAAACAACAGTGTGATGCCATTACCCACCTATTAGAATGCCCAAGATCCAGAACACTGATAACAACCAATGCTGGTGAGGATATGGAGCAACAGGAGTTTTCATTCATTGCTGGTGAGAATGCAAAATGGCACAGCTACTTTGGAAGATAGTTTGGCAATTTCCTACAAAACTAAGCATACTCTTACCATGTGATCCAGCAAAGACACTTGTTAGTATTTATCCAAAGGAGTTAAAAACATGTTCACATAAAAACATTCTCATGGGTATTTATAGCATCTTTTTATTCATAATTGCAAAACAAGCAACCAAGATGTTCTTCAGTAGGTGAATGGATAAATAAGCTGTGATATATCCAGACAATGGAATATCAATCAGCATTAAAAAGGAATGAGTTATCAAGCAATGAAAAGACAGTGGAACCTTAGGTGCATGTTACCAAGTGAAAGAAGCCAGTCTGAAAAGGCTTTATGCTTTATGATTCCAACTGCATGACATTCTGAAGAAGGCAAAACTTTGGAGACAGTAAAAAAAAAAATCAGTGGTTGCCGGAGAGTTGGGGGAGGGAGGAATGAATAGATGAAGCACAAAGGATTTTTAGGGCAGTGAAACTAACTCTGCATATTGCTATAATAGTAGATACATATCATTATACATTTGTCAAAACCCATAGAATGTGCAACAGCAAGACTTCATCCTAATATAAACTGTGGGCTTTGAGTGATAGTGATGTACCAATGTAGGTTCATCATTTGACACCATAAAATGGTTGGCTTATCAATTATAACAAATGTACCACTCTAGTAGGAGATGTTGATAGTGTTAGAAATTATGTGTGAGGGGGGAGAGGGAGTATATGGGAACTCTGTATATGGGAACTTCCTGCTCATATTTTCCATGAATGTAAAACTGCTCTAAAAATGAAGTCTATGTAAAAGGGAAAAAAATAAACCAATTAACTAACCCTCCCCAAAATGACATACAGATCCTAGCCTTAGTCTTGACAGAGTGGCCTTTTACCTTGAAACCTTGCTTTCTCAGCGTCCCATTGCAAACTTCTGCTCTAACCAAAGCAGCCTGTTCAGGATCCCCTAGATGTGTGTGCATGTGTGCTCTGTCGCATCAGCCTCCCAACTTTTTGTGACCCTGTGGACCACAGGCCTCCAGGCTCCTCTGTCCATGGGATTCTATGGGCAAGAATACTAGAGTGGGTTGTCATGCCCTCCTCCAGGGGATCTTACCAACCTAGGGATCGAACCCGCATCTCCTGCACTGCAGGCAGATTCTTTACCCACTGAGCCACCTGGGAAGCCCTATCCCCCAGACAGTCTTTTTTAGGGATCGAACCCGCATCTCCTGCACTGCAGGCAGATTCTTTACTCACTGAGCCACCTGGGAAGCCCTATCCCCCAGACAGTCTTTTTTTTTTTTTTATCCCACTGTCTTCCTAACTCAGTGTTTTCTCCCCCTGGAGAGTGAAAATGAGCCCATTTCCAAGACCGATGATCTGAGGGCCTTTTCCTGGGGCAGCAAGCTCTCAGCCTTGCATCTGTCTTCATCCCTCAGAGCTCTAAAGCAGCAGCGGTTCTCATCCAGGTGTAATGAGGAATGTCAGAATTTGACCTTGGTGGTGCGAGAGAGTCCTGCAAAAGCTCACCCGCTGATTCCATGCCCTCTTCCCCGCCCAGCCCCCACCACACCCACACTGATTGAGAACCGTAGCCCCAGTAGCTGAACCTTTAGTACAAGGGAATATCTGTCCTCTCAACTAGGTATATTCCACCAGGGAAATCAGATTCTTTTTCAATACACCTTATTATGCAGATATTTCAAGTAAAAGATATTTTGCCTTGGCCCCAAATTATCAGAGTCATGATCTCAACCTGATCATTTTAACAGTTCCAACCTTAGAATATTCAAGTCTACCTTGTTCTGTAGAGAAGTCTGTGTATTCATAAAAATAAACCATGTTTCCTTGTCCTTGTGAGTGTGAATTGTTATACGGAATTTTGACATTGTGTGTGCTATATTTATTGTGCATGCAGGTACATACCTGCATAACATACTAATTGAATTATTCTAAAAACACAAATATTTTGCAGGCTACAGACACACATACTAAATATCTAAATCTACAAACTGCTGACAAACAGCACCTTTTCTAACAAAGAGAGCAGTTTAATAACAGTGTTAGAAAGCTGGCAATATGCTTGTTAAAATCTTTAATTAGGGATAGGCTTTCCCAGAAGCCTCTGAAGGCAAAAGGTGTAAATGGAGAAACTGTCCCAGCCTGCGTGCTCTGTGGTGGCTCTGTTCCGAGCACAGATGGGCTGGTGAGGAAACTGTGAATGGACAAATGATAACAGACTACTCTGTAATTCCAACATCAGCTCATTAGCAATCTGTCAGTGATTTTAATATGTATACTGGTGACAATGCAGAAGTCACACAATGGTTACGTGCTCATGCTCTTGTCTAACTGAAAAGGCCATTGTAAACGGATTGGCATGCCGGCTATTAATAAAACTGTAATGTCGCTAGAACCACAGGCATTTGGATATTTGTGCTCTTGTTGGAAAAGAATGATTTTGTGGCTCTTAGGCCATCATAAGAAGCTGAGATAACATGGTTTCATGATGGAAATCATTAGTAAATAAACAGCTAGGCCATCATGGTGAGAAATGTGAGGGACATGAAGCCACATTGGGTTTCCAAAGAATGAACAGTGATATTTCTCTGTTCTGAAAAAGACTGTGTCACCAATTTAAAATTCCCTTGGATCACAAAGCTGATTTTCAAACAATTTTAAACTTGCTAATTAGTGGTTCAAATAGTTGCCATTGGAAATGTGTTTACTAAAAAGAAAAAGAAAATATATTTATTTGGGTTGTGTGTACATAATAGGCTGGACTTAATGAATAATCAGGGTTTGGTCTCTAAAAAAAATAAAAGAGAATGAACACTTATGGAGCACCTATTATATACCAACTACTTCACATTTGTGATTGTATTTAATTTTCACAGTAACCCTGTTAAATGAGATATAAATGAGATATTTCCCCCATCTCCTAGGAGGAGAAGTAGCTGATCCTCAGAGAGATCACATGGCTTCATGAAGCTAGACAAACCAGTGAGTGGAGACGATTCTATTCGAACTTATTTCTGTATATTTCCAAAGCTACTCTTTTTCTTCACTGCATGACACCGCCTATCAAGTTGTCTGTCGTGCACACCAGGGAGTAGCCTTTCTTTTTTTCGATGATTTAATTAATTTATTTGTTTTTGGCTGTGCTGGGTCTTGGTTGCTGTGGGAGCTTTACTCTTGTGCCAGTGGAGCTACAAGCGGGGCTCCCCCCGGTGCAGTGCCCGGGCTTCTCGTTGCTGTGGCTTGTCTTGTTGCATGGCGCAGGCTCTGGGGCACGCGGGCTTCAGTAGCTGTGACATGTGGGCTCAGTAGTTGTGGCTTCCGGGCTCTAGAGCACCAGCGGAAGAGTCCTGGCACACGGGCTTAATTGCTCTGAGGCTTATGGGATCTTCGCGGGCCAGGGATCAAACCCGTGTCTCCTGCATTGACAGGCAGATTCTTTACCACTGAACCACCTTGAAACCCAGGAGGATCCTTATTACTTACTATAGATAGGTACGAGATTCAACTGGGATCCTCTTAGCTGAAGGTATCTAATTTTAATGGCACGAATGGACACTGACATCTTTAAGTACATGCTTTTCAGCTTCTTTGGGGGACGTATCTGTGCTTCAGTATTGGGGCTTTGCTGCACATGACATGAGGAGTTAAGGTAATGATTTATAAAATCCAGTCAAAAATAGTTTTGAAAGAGTACATGAATCATATTATTCTGTGTATATAAAGTTCAAAGATAGATCAAACTAATTAAACCTGTTAGAAACCAGAATGGTGGCTACGTTTGGTTAAAACAGTGACTACAAGCCAATACCAGGAGATATCTGGGGTTGAGATATTTCTCTATTTCTTGATCTGGATGCTGGTTATACCAATATGTTCCCTTTGTTAAAATGTATTGAGTTTATAAATGTATGGTCTGAATACTTTCTTGAAGGTATATCCTCCTTCAATAACATTTACCAAATGAAAAAAAAGAAAAGGAAGACTTTTTTTTTCTTACATGATTCAAATTGGATCAATTTTCATACTTTGTGGCCTTGTACAAAATTGTTCTTAGGTGAAGATTATAGTTGGAAACCTTCTCCTTCTAGAGTTTGGAGATTGTAAGCAGGGGAATGCATACCTGCCTTTGTCTATGTGAGTGAGTTTGTGTACACTGACTTAAGACTGCTCTTATCCTGGAAATGGAGTCATACCTGAATTTTTTCTTACTCATAGCTCTCAAACTCCTAGATGACCTGGGTTGGATATAGGATGCTAGGCAAACATGAATTTTATACCAGTGGAGCCTGGGGATTTTATACCAGTGGAGTTTGGGGATATAGCTTTCTCGGTTGGTGACCTCTTGTTGACAGCAATCTCCTCTGCAAATGTCGGTGGCAGACACATCTGTTCTCAAGAACTAACTTCTCCAATCAAGATACTGAAACCACTCTTACCTTGTGTCTTCACTGCTTTCCTCCTCAACTCTGCTTGTTTCCAGGGTTCAGAGTAAGAGAAAAAAGGGTTGCTTAGGGATGATTTAGGTTTGCCACAGATGCCTGAAGGGCTGATTCTGGGGGCTCTTGGACAGATTTACTCTGTTCACCCATACCTCAAACGTACTTCCTACTTTAGAGCATGTACTTACTTTTATGACTTGGTCTTTTTTTTTTTTACCTACAAGATAACTACAAATGAGATAGGTTGTGGATACAGTGTGCTCAGTTGCTCAGCTGTGACCAACTCTTTGCAACCCCATGGACTATAGCCCTCCAGGCTCGTCTGTCTGTGGAGTTCTCCAGGCAAGAATACTGGAGTGGGTTGCCATTTCCTACTCCAGTGAAACAGCATAGCCTTTGACGAAATAACAGCCTCACTTCTAGAGCTTTATTCTAAAGAAGTCATCAGACAAGTTCCTAAAGATGTCTTCTACTCAAAGTGTGGTCCGAGGACTGTCAGCATCAATATCACCTGTAGAGTCCTGGTGAGATGTGGATTTCCGCGTCTTACACCTTCCTTACTGAAGCAGAATCTCTAGATGTGGGGCCCGTGCATGCACACACTTAGAACACCTCAGATGATTCTTAGTCACGTTAAAGTTTGAGGGCTGTTGGTGTACAGCATGGATGTTGTTCCAGTATTATTTAAAAGAGGAACAAAAAAAAAGGGGAGCCTACATGTACTCCAGAAGAAGATTAGTTAAAAAAATTTACAGTACTATTCTGCAGCTTTGAATGTGTGATGTAGATTCATATTTATTGACTTTGGAAAAATGTTTATAGCATATTGCTGAATGACAAAAAGCAGGTTATACCACAGTGTGTAACTTGATAAAATCATTTTTGTTTCTAAATATGTGAGTGGATGATGCCGGAATACAAACAATGTTTTTATCTCTGGATGACATCCTTATTTGTCATTGCTTTCCTCTCTATTTTCTGCTTTCTTTTCAATGAGCATACAAAAACATATTACTTTTATATTCTAATTACTCAGTGTTGTTCTTTGGTTGCTATGTCTGACTTGTTTGAGACCCCATGAACTGCAGCACACCAGGCTCCTCTGTTCATGGAATTCTCCCGGCAAGAATACTGGAGTGGGTTGCCATTTCCGGCTTCAGGGGATCTTCCTGACCCAGGGATCAAACCCATGTCTCCTGCTTGTCAGGGAGATTCTTTACCTATGATCCAGCAGGGTAAACCCCACTTACTCAATAAAACTATTTGAAAATAGAAAAAGAAAAGTATTTGATATTTGATTTCTTGGACAGTACTACAAGTGTACCATCTCAGTGAGACTTGTGGCTGACTGAATCAGAAGGTAGCAACAACTGTCTCATCTTCTGAAGACGTGAAATATCTAAGAGAGATCTCTCTGTCGATTGGTAGATCAGCCAGTGTTGCCACTGGAGCTGAACCTTCTGAACAAAACATTGGCTTTAAAGTTGATATTTTATATTACAGGGATTTTTACTTATTAGAAATACTGCCTTTTGTAGGGGTTAAGAGTGGTGAGTAGCGCTGAGAAACACATTCCCTGATTTTGAGAAGTGAATCTGGTGCTTAAAGAAAGACTGTCTGACTCTTGAATCGAGGAGATCTGCAGCAGTGAAAAAGAGAACCGAAGAAAAGGACAGGTCATCGAATTGCTGTCCTGTTTTGCTTTTTTACACTTTTTTCCTACCTTTTGTCCTCAAAGTGTTTTTTTCCCCCTTTCTTCTACTTCAGCTTATTATTGTAATGAAAGAGAGACAAAACGAGATCCATGGAAAATTCTGGTATTTTGCCTCTCAGACCACAATCTTGAGAGTGCATTTTTCTTAATCCAATTCTGTTTTAAATATTGTCAGGATGTACCATAATTGGTTGTGGTAAATGACACTGGAACCACATTGCTACTCACTCTGGAAATGATACAAGCTCAGCACGCTGCTGATCAAATGCATTTCTGCATTAAAACTATTACTGGCAGAATGCCTCAATGGGATTCTTGCCTCCTAATAGTTTTCCAGGGTTTATGCTGAAAGGGTTCTGTCAATCAAGTCTGAAAATCAACTTAGCACCCTGACTTGGGTTAATAAAATGCAGCTGGCAGGATCGCAGCTCAGAGGCCACTGTTCCCTGGTTCGACATTATCAAACCCTACTAAAAATGCCTCATTATAATTGATGCTGACTGATTATACACTTAAAAAAAAAAAGATGCAAAGAATACCTCCAGAAAGAGTCTTTGCCTTATACAAAGCCTGCTAGAAGAGAAACACGTATTAAAGACAGATAGCTGAGAAGAAGCAGGACAAGGCCAAATGTATAGACTCAGTACAGATTCTGACATTCCGAGGTGGCTTGGAGTCAGATAATGTATGAAGAATCAATACAGAAGCAGGAATATTGCCCAGGCTGTATGATTGTGAAGGGGGCTCTGATAGCACTGTCACCAGTAATGAGAAGATGAGAATTCCAAATGAAAAAATTTAGTAAGGTAAACAAGATTGTTCTTCAGCTGCTAAGTCATTTCCAACTCTGCGACCCCATGGACTGCAGCACACAAGGCTTCCCTGTCCTTCGCTATCTCCCAGAGATTGCTCAAACTCATGTCCATTGAGCTGGTGATGCCATCCAACCATCGCATCCTCTGTCACCCCCTTCTCCTCCTTCCCTCAATCTTTCCCAGCATCAGGGTCTTTTTCAATGAGTCGGCTCTTTGCATCAGGTGACCAGAGTATTGGAGCTTCAGCTTCAGCATCAGTCTTTCCAAGATGTCACAGTACAGAAAGCCTTGACAACTGATATGCCTGTTAGGAGAGAAAAAAGCCTCTTGAATCACCAAGTCACTACCTTGCTGTATAACCCCCAGGCCACCATCTCTTGGTTCTTCTAAGGCTTCTAGGCCAGTTGATTCCAATTCTCTTTGAAAAGAAAAGCCTCTGTCCTGGCATCTTGGACAGAAGCACCCACACTAAAACCATCCATAGTAGAAGGACATTTGGGAGGTCAAAGTTCTGGAATGAAGCTTGGATGGTTTTTGAACAAATTCTACTTTCTGGAAAATTTCTGCTGGCTGAATCTAAGGAAGGAGAAGATGGAATAAACAAACAAGGCCTGAGGTCAGAGGCTGGTTTTCCCATCCAGGGAACTCTCAGCATGGTGGAATATCATTAAGGTGTATAACGAATTAGGAAACTGAGGAAGAAACATTACTAATTATACTTCAGTGTCATTTCTTTGAGGGTCTCTCTTCAGAGGCAGCTAGGCTGATTTTACAGGAAGGGAGAAGAAAACAGTTTTTCATGGGTGGTAGAGCTCCTGTTAAGGAAGTTTTAATGAGGCACTGTGGGCATGGTCTTCTTAGCACAACCAAAATGGCTCTGGAGGCAGTTGAGGGTCATATGACATTAATATGAGGAAACGCTTGATTCCATCCTGTTTGCTTCAGATTCCTTTCAAATATTAATTGCCTGAATTTCCTTGGTCAAGAGAAAAGAATAAACATATGCAGACTTTTCACTTGCCTATTTTATTCTATTGGCCTGTATTTCCTCCAGACATGATCCATAGAGGTGACGGGTTCTAGGACACATCCCCACATGCAGGTGAGGAGCAGCACCTCCTCACTGTCCTTGGGATGAGTTACAACTGGCATATATTAAGGATGCGTTATGTGCTGCGTCTTAGACTCGGCTCTTTATAAACCTTCTCTCCTCCTGACCTCCACACCACACCTTTTTTCAATAAGGAGTTTTCCTACCACCATTACCTATGTTAACTCTGCCTCTTTCTTCCCTAAAAGCAATGGCTCATCACTCTGCACTGACTTCTGTATTAGCCTCTCATACATAATTCTACCTCTTGCCTCCCATTGTCCCCTTCCTCTGCCTCAGTTAGGATAACTGTGCTTCATTGACAGAATTCAACCCAAGTTCCTGCTTCTGGCATCTGTTTCAAGGTCCTGGAGCCTGACCCAGCCATAGCCCCAACCCAATAGGTTGAGTTCATCCCCTGGGGAGAGAGCCTTGACCCTGTCTGCCAGCACAGGGGCTCTGGTTATCTTTCCCTTGATTTCCTTTTCCTGTGCTCTGCCCATACATTGACACATTTTGCTTCAATGTTTTCAGACAGGGGAAGGCACCCAGCTCCATGCCTGACACAGAGGGCACTAAATAAATGCTAGAGTCCCCTCCTCAGCTAGGCCCCCAAGTCCCTAAGTGGGTGTGGCCACATTCCTTGGACACCAGGTCTCCAACACTTATCTGCACTTCTTTATCTATACCCCTCATGTTTCCATGTCCTCCAGTTCACTGGTTTTTGGCTCAACCTTGTCCTTCACACCATCCACATCACAGCTGAGAGTTCTGGTGAATTTAATCAGAGGTCTTCCTTGAACACCTTGAAACAAAGTCCAGCAGATCTTAGAACAATTTCACACTAAAATTCTCTTTTCTTCAGCAAACATATATGGCTAATTCAGGCTCCCTGGGCCTCCGAGGTGTCAGCCTAGGTTGTTGTTTGTCGTTGTTCAGTTGCTAAGTCTTGTCTAACTCTTTGTGACACCATGGACTGCAGCACACCAGACTTCCCTGTCCTTCATTATCTCCTGGGGTTTGCTCAAACACATGTCCATTGAGTTGGTGATGCCATCCAACCATCTCATTCACCCTCTTCTCCTCCTGCCTTCAATCTTTCCCAGCATCAAAGTCTTTTCCAATGAGTAGGCTCTTCGCATCAGGTGGCCGAAGTATTAGAATTAGAGCTTCAGCTTCAGTATCAGTCTTTCCAGTGAACATTCAGGGTTGGTTTCCTTTAGGATTGACTGGTTCAATCTCCTTGCTGTCCAAGAGACTCTCAGTAGTCTTCTCCAGCACTGCAGTTCAAAACCATCAGTTCTTTGGTGCTCAGCTTTCTTTCTTGTTGAACTCTCACATCCATACATGATTACTGGAACAGTGGCAGATTTTATTTTCTTGGGCTCCAAAATCACTGTGGATGGTGACTGCAGTCACAAAATTAAAAGACCTTTGCTCCTTAGAAGAAAAACTATGACAAACCTAGATAGCACATTAAAAGAGACATCACTTTGTTGACAAATGTCCATATAGTCAAAGCTATGGTTTTTCCAGCCTAGCTTGGATACCAGTAATAAAAGGTGAAAAGGCAGGTCTAGCCTTGCCTTTCCTGTTACCTTTAACTCCCACCTCCCTCATTCCTAGAAGCCGCAGTCCCTACCCAAGGAGCACCCTCTGCTGTCTCACCCTCAGCCCCCTTTAGCCAGTCAAGTTCCCTTTCAGTCCCAAGTGCCTTTCCATGTTCCTCTGTCCTACACGCACACAAGTGAAAAACATGTCTTCTCCCCTCCACGGAATCATGCGTAGGATGGCAGCCTTTTAGAACTCTACTGCAGCTTCCCACACAACCTTCTAAAGTCCTCAGGTGAAAGTTATTGTGTATTATTTATTTATTAAGTAGTCAATTCATCCACCAATCAGTTACACATCGTACCCTGCCTGGAGACCACATAGCCTAGGGTCAGAGCATGGACTCTGGAGTAAGACTGAGCTTAAACCCTGGCTTTGCCACTTACAAGCTGGGAAGCCTTGGGAATGTTGATTTTCTTCTCTGTGTATCTGCTTTCTCATCTGTAAAATAGGGGACAGGAATATTGCTTACTTCATAGGGTTATTATGAGGACTGAGTTACAATTGCACTTTATACACAGACGTTCTCAGTGAGTATTCGCTACTACTGCAACTGAGTGCCAGTACTGGGCTAGGAGCTGGGATGCAGTGATGAACAATACAGATGGTCAAACTAGCAAATACAGGAGGAGTGTAGTAGATTAGGTGCTTAGGGAGGGAACTTCAGCATTGCCTGGAAGGCTTCCTAAACACAGATGGCTGGGCCCTACTGTATTAGTTTCTAATTGCTGCTATAACAAATTATCACAAACTTAGTGGTTTGAAACAACTAAAATGCCTTGTCTTATAGTTGTGGAATTCAAAAGTCCAAAATGGGTCTGATTGAGCAAAAACCAAGGTTTCAGCAGGACTGAGTTCCTTTCTGGAGGTTTTTGGGGAGAACAGTTTTCTTAATAGCTTCAAGAGGCTGTGTTACATTCCTTGGCTAGTGTCCCGCTTTCATCTTCAAAGCCAGCAATGGCTGGTCAAGTCTTTCTTATGATGATCTCTCTCTGGTTCTGACTTTTCTGCCTCCTTCTTCCCCATTTGAGGACTCTTGTGATTAAACTGGGTCTACCTAGATAGTCCAGGATAACTTCTTTATTGTAAAATCAGATGACGAGCAATCTTAATTCCACCTGCAGCTTCAATTTCCCTTTGCTATATAGTGTAAGATATTCAGAGGTTCCATGGGGCCAACATTCTGTCTACCACACCTATTCTCAGAGTTTTTGATTCTTTAGGTCTATGATGGGGCCTAAGAATTTGCATTTCTAACAAGTTCTTAGATGATGCTGATGCTGCTGATCCAGGAGCCACTTTGAGTGCTATTGGTTTCATGATTCTGATCACTTATATCTTCATCCATTCAACAATTTTTTTGGATCTCTAACTGTGAGCCCAGATCTATCCTAGATGCTGGTAATGGTGCCTGCCATTAAAAATAATTTTAAAAGAAAAAAGCTCATAATCTAGCAAGGGGGCAAACAATTTCAAAGTGGGATGATATATATATATCATATATGATATCATATCAATCATATATGTGTGTGTATATATATATCTATATATAGTCTATTGGAGCTATGTGCAAAATGCTAAGTCTTCCCAGAGAACAGAGCAACTAACAGGGGCCAGGGTGGGCTTCATAGAGGAGATGACATTCAAATTGGCTATGAAAGAATAAAGATGAGATTTCCAGGAAGTTACGGAGGGGAAGATTTTGGCTGGTATTGGGAATATGAAGAAGAGCATGATGTGTCTAGGAAACGGGGGGTGGGGGGTAGTTCTCTGCGAGTGGAGTGGTAGTGCACTACAGTGGGGGAAGAATTGGAGTGACCATATTGAGGAGTATGGTGGGCCTGTCTGAGTTACCTGCCCAGCCCACACCATTTTCATTGAGAACATTCCTCTCTACAGACCCTCCAAAGATGTGAACCTCAGGCTGCCGTGTTTTGTCCACATGACCTTTCTTAACCCATGAGCTAAGCCAATCAAAATTTCTTTCTCATGAATGTATTCTAAGAGAATAGGTAGGTAGAAAGTTAGATAGACTTGGATTAAGAGTGCCTGTTTGGGCAGGGGGATAATGTGCATTGAAGAACATGTGGGAGGATAGTAAGAGGATGGGGGCTTGTCTACAGGAGCATGGGGGCAGTCACTGAAAGAAAAGATGAGTTAGTGAAGGCAGTGAGAGGGGAGCCCGCAAACATAGGACATTGTCCACAACAGTTCCTCTGATGCCTGACTCTACTACTTGTCTCACAAATATTTCTTTATTTCTTTGTCTGTTTCTTTTTGTTTAATACCTTATTTCTTTAGAGCAGTTTTCAGGTCACAACACAATCAAGAGGAGATACAGTTTCCATTTACCTCCTGTCCCCACACAAGCATAGCATTTTCATTATCAACATCACTCACCAGAGTGGTATATTTTTTACCAAGGATGAACCTACATTGACATCATGATCACCCAAAGTCAATCTCTGTCTCATTATAATAAATCTTGTCTTTTTTTTTTTTTTAAATAAAATACGATACATTTCTTTCTTTTTTCTTCCCTTTTCTCTTTTTCTTTTTGCAACCAATAATCATTAATTTCCCAGGGCTTCCCTGGTGGCTCAGATGGTAAAAACTCTGCCTGCGATGCTGGAGACCCAGGTTTAATCCGTGGATTGGGAAGATCCCCTGGAGGAGGGCATGGCAACCCACTCCAGTACTATTTGTTCTGCCCATAGTCCGAGTCCCTGGTCGGGAAAGAAGACTCCTTGAAACAATGCAACTCGCAATAGGGGAATTTATTACTGACTCGAGCCAGGGCCTCCCGCCCTCACCAGGTGTGTGAGGAGGAAAGGCCCCGAGCCCCAGTTCTCTCGGTATTGATTAGGTCAAAATAAGCAGCAGGTAGTTGGCGCAATTGGATTGGTTACACAGTGGGTAGTTGGCATAAGCGGATTGGTTACACAGTTGCAAGGTAATTTTTGTTGGCCCAATGTGGGGCTTTCAGCTTTCCCCTGATAGGTTCCCTTTTCTCTGGCTAGGCATATGTTGATTGGCTGGCTCCAGGAGGCCTGATAATTATGTTACCCTGGGAAACCAGGCCTACTCCTAATCTAGGCTGCCTGCCATGGTGTTAGCCGTGACAGCCTCACTCTATTGCCTGGAGAATTCCATGGACAGAGGAGCCTGGTGGGCTATAGTCCATGGGACTGCAAAGAGTTGGACACGACTGAACAACTAACACTTTCAATCACTAACTAATATGAAGAATTTAGATTTTTATCTTGGCAGAAATGAGCTACTGGAAGTGTACGAGGCAAAGAAGTAACACAGATTTGTGTTCCAGAAACCTCTCTGGCTGCAAAATGGGTCGAGGAAGCCGAGGAAAGGCTCTGACATTGGCCTGAGCAGCAGAGGATGACAGCCTGAACTCAGGCAGCAGTGGTGAGAAAAGAAGGGTTGTCGAGGGATACTTGGAACATTGAACTGATAGGTCTTAGAATCTTGAGTTGTAGGAACACCAGGGCAGAAAGAGTTTAGGAAAGTCCTCAGTTTCTAACTCTGAATCAAAAGAACTGCAAAACCGTCAATGGAGAGAGTGAGGAGAGAATCACATTTTGGATGAACGATATTAAAGTGAAAGTGAAAGCCACTCAGTCATGGTTGCGACCCCATGGCTCCATTTTAAACATGTGTGTCATTTGAAGAGCCTGTGACAATATCCAGTAGATACTGACACTTTATTCTTGGGGGTCAACAGATGAGTTGGAATAAAAATGTATATAGGTGGTATCCACCTGATTGGATTGGATTCCAGAAACAGTTTAGCATAAGAAGAAAGAAGAGTGAGACAACAGAAATGTAGGCAACACTGACAGGCTAGAGGAAGGATGTGAGCCAGCCAAGAAGTCCAAGAAGGAAGGGTCAGAGCAGTAGAAGGACAGCTGGGAGAGAGAATTATAGAAGCTAAGGAAGGAGAGCTTTAAGCAGCAGGGAATGACCATACAGGTCAATTTGTACAGTGAGTTTTAGTAAGATGAAAGCTGAAAGTAGTCCATAGTATTTGATATTGAGACATTGATGTCTTTAAAGAGAGCAGTTCCATCAAAATGGAGATAGTGGTAATAAGATGAGGTCATCTTGGTTGAGAAGTGACTGGTTGCTAAGAAGTAGGCAAAGCAAGTGACAGCTACCCTGTCTAGAAGTTTGACTGTAAAGGAAAAAAACACATCTGGGCAGTAAGGATGAAGACAAAGCAGACTGATTGTAAAACTGACCCTCATTATCTGTCCCTCCCCAAATCCACACGTTTTGTGATGTGACTTTTTGTTTCCTCCAATCAAGAAACAGTCTATTTCCTTGCTTCTGGGCTGGCCTGTGGTTTGCCCATAAGATGAGGCAGTGGTACTGTGCCGGTTCAAGAGGCCTGTGTATTTCTGCTCTCTGTCTTAAAATCTGGCTGGGCTATCATGGCTTAAAATCAAGCCTGTGCTAATTGGCTGGATAAGTGATCAGAGGCCCAGTCACCACTTCCCCATAACTAATAACCTGCTATTTCCCAGGCATGTGGGTAAGATCATCCTTGACCAGCCTTGCCCCCACCAGCCCAACCGCTGACTGCACACTCACTGAGGATGTACAGCCAGTATTTCAGGTCCAGCTAATGGCCAGCCTGGTCCCGATCAACAAACTTGCCCAGATGGCTCATCAGCTTGTGAGTGAAAAAAAATGCTTGTTATTTTAAGCCACTGTTTCAGGATGCTTTGTTACACATCCATAGGTAACTAACCAATTCAAGAGATTATTGGAAGGTTTTCATTATCTTGCGTTGTCAGGGAGGAGAGCTGAGCATATCCACATGCTGTGGGGAAAAGATAGCCTTAAGATTCAAGGAAGAGGGAGGAAGTAATGAGAAAGGGGGATGTGACCAAAATCTTGGGTGGAAGATTGGCCTGGGAACAGGCAGAGGGCTTTCTTTGCTTTTAAGAGAAGAAAAAGGAGGTGGGAGAACTTTCCTGATGTTCCAGTGGTTAAGACTCTGTGTTCTCAATGCAGGGGGCACAGGTTCGATCCCTGCTTGGCAAACTAATCCCACGTGCAGCACAGCGTGGCTGAAAATAAATGAGGAAGTTTAAAAATAAAGTTACCTGTTTCAGGTCCTAGTTAAAGTTCCAAGTTAAAAAAAAAAAAAAAAAAGAAGTAGGGCTGGAAAAGGACGTCCTGGACTGAAATTAAGTGCCTCTCTAGGACTTCAGCCCTAGAATATGAGCTGGATGGTGGCTTCTTCAGCTGCATCTCTGGACATGCTCACATTTGATGTCCAACCAAAAATTAGCACCCCAAACTCATACATTCCACATCTGCCAAAGCTGAAAGGGGCGCCTGAGACAGATTGCCTTTCGTTTTCACTGGCATGTCAAATGCTGCAGTGACAGCAAAGGAATCATCTTCAGTTTGTGTATAATGAGGTCTGAAATTTCCGTCTCCACACATTGATCATGAATCTTATTTCACTAGATAAACTGACAGCACAGTCTCAGGTACTTAAACAAAATTTTGAAAAAACAAAAACAAAAAAACCCAACACAACCACCCACATCTATGTTTATTTTTTTCCTACCATCACTTCTATGGTTCAGTTATTTTTTTGTCTAGATGTACTTATTTCCAGTTTTGTCTGGATTCCTGAACCAGCTTAATCATTCCCCGATCTTAGATTTGTACTCCTCTACCTTGAAAGATGATTTGGTGGAAAGACAACTGGTTTGTGGGGACAGAAGAACTGACTTCTAGACTTGAGTCTGTGAAGTCACGTAAACTGAGGTTATCTTAAAAATATATTCCTCCAACAAATATCAATTGAGTACTTATCATGTGCCAGGATAGTGAAAAAAAAAAAAAAAAAGACCCCTGCCCTCAGGGAGCTACATTCTGGAGAAGTCAGACAATGAAAACACATGAAGTACAACAGGATAATTATGTCATACAATAGATGGTAAAAAGTGTTATGGAAAAAATTATAGATCAAGTTGGGGAGGGAGCAGGTTGCAAGTCAGGAGAAATCCCTGAGGAGGTGACTGGAAGGGGGTGAAGGAGCTACTCTGAGGGTATCTGGAGGAAAAATGTTCCGAAGCGTGTTTCCTCAGTCTTTTCCTCCACACTCCATTTCTTTTTTTTTAAATTAATTAATTAATTTTAATTGGAGGCTAATTACTTTACAATATTGTAGTGGTTTTTGCCATACATTGACATGAATCAGCCATGAGTGTACATGTGGTCCCCATCCTGAACTCCCCTCCCACCTCCCTCCCCATCCCATCCCTCAGGGTCATCCCAGTGCACCAGCCCTGAGCACCCTGTCTCATGCATTGAACCTGGACTGGCGATCTACTTCACCTATAGTATACATGATTCAATGCTATTCTCTCAAATCATCCCACCCTCACCTTCTCCCACAGAGTCCAAAATCTGTTCTTTACATCTGTGTCTCTTTTGCTGTCTCACATATAGGGTCATTGTTAACATCTTTCTAAATTCCATATGTATGTGTTAATATACTGTATTAGTCCACACTCCATTTCTGTTTGCTGGTCTTGGAGAAGGTTTGCGATACACACGACCTTCAGGCCAGTCCTCTATACCATTCCATGTATTTCTTTTTAATTTTTTAATGTTTTTAAGTTGGAGCATAATTGCTTGACAATGTTGAGCCAGTTTCTGCACAGCAAGGGGAAGCCGCTATGTGTACACTTCCATTCCCTCCCTCTTGAGCCTCCCTCCCACCCCCACCCCCATACATTTCTTTGAAGAGCCAACAAATAATCAACTGTTCCCTTCGAGAGAGCCCCATGGGCATTAGGTGTGAGAGCCTATTGCCTTGCATTTACTTTAGGGGCTTCTGTGTGGGATTTTCCTGCCGTCCACAGGCTAGATCTGTATTATGCCTAACATCACATGGGTATTTCCTTCCTGCTGGGCACAGGGCTTTTAAAGCTGGCAATTCATTCCTGCCCTGCAAATAGGTTCATCAGTACCATTTTACTAGACTCAATGTATATGCATTAATATACAATATTTGTGTTTCTCTTTCTGACTTACTTCACTCTGTATAACAGGCTCTGGGTTCATCTACCTCACATAGAGAGCAGACTTGGGGGCGCAGCTGGGGAAGGAGAGGATGGGATAAATTGTGAAAGTAGCACTGAAATATATATGTTCCCATATGTAAAAAAGATAGCTGGTGGGAAGTTGCCGTATAACACAGGGAGCTCAATCCAGTGCACTGTGACGACCTAGAGAGGCGGGATGGGGTAGGGGATGGGAAGGAGGGTCAACAGGGAAGAGACATAGGTATACTATACTTATGGCTGATACATGTTATTGTATGGCTCAAACTAACACAACATTGTAAAGCAATTATTCTCCAATTAAAATTTAAAAAGCTGGAAAATGTACTAAAAAAAAAAAGAAAGAATTGACTCTTGATAAGGTAGCTACCATTTCTGACTACCTCTTATGTATCAGGTACTTTACATTCTTTATTTCCCCAAATCCTTCCAACACCCCTGCCTCTCTCTGAGGTTAGCATTTTCCCACTTTACAGAAAAGAAATCAGAGTTTAGGAAACTTACTTATGGTTACAAAGCTAGTAAGTTCTGTAGCTAGAATTAGGTTCTCAAGCGCGTGTTCCTTCCACTATACCACACTTTTTTTCTTCCGAGATACCCTTTAATTTAGCTGGAAAACTTGATGTATATATGAAACATCTAGGGAGTCATTTTAAGGTATATGGCATGGTGATTAAGGGCTTGGACTCTGAAGTCAGAAAGTCTGAGATCAAATTCTAGTTCTGCCATATCATAACTGTGTGATTGTGGGCAAAGTGACTTAACATTTCTGAGTTTCTATCTCCTTACTTGTAAAATATGTATGACTACCAATCTCATAAAGTTTTGGGTAGGATTCAGTAAGAATAATTCATATAAAGGCCATGGCACTGTGTGTCTTGCATAACTGCTGCTCATACATGTTAACAATCAGTCTCATACATTGTTGGTGAATTTTTTAAAAGTATATGTACCTTTATATATTAAGATATCTCTGGAAGGGTCAGCCAGAGGCAAAAGGAATTGGCCATAGAATGCCTCTGAGATGGGGAGCTGACAAAAGACTTAACTTTTCACTCTATCATTTGTACCCTTTGTTGTTGTTGTTGGGTTGCTGTCATGTCTGACTCTTGATACTGCGTGAACTATAGCCTGCCAGGCTACTCTGTCCATGGGGTTTCCCAGGCAAGAATACTGGGGTGGGTTGCCATTTCCTTCTCTAGGGAATCTTCCCAACCCAAGGATCAAACCTGAGTCTCCTGCACTGGCAGAAGGATTCTTTACCACTGAGCCACCTAGGAAGCCCTTGTACCCTCCATACATGTTTAAATGTTGGGTCATATGATATTACTTATTCAAGGAAACAATTAGATAATTTCTTAAATGCTATTATTACCATTGTGAGGAATTTGGAGTAAAGAAGCCATCCGTGGGGTAGACTGATTTGAAAGTGGTTTCTTCGAGGAGATGAATTGAGCAGGGCCTTGAAGCGCATATAGAATTTTGATGACAGAGTAAATAACTGGGGGGCATTTTTTTTGGGGGGGGCATTTTAAGTGAAAGTTTCTTGCAAAGTAGAGCATATAGGCAGGAGTGAGTAGCCACTGGGTGCCATCCACTCAATGATAATTGTTTGCTGTTGTGATGACAGCTAACCCTGGTGGTGGAGAGTGGTTTTCTATAGTAGGAAAGAGAGAGTGTAAGTGAAAAATTGCCAAAACACCACCTCAAAGACAAAAATTGAGAAAGATTGCTGGTTGAGGCTGATTCCATGAGCCCTGCTGCCAGAATTATTCTGGTTCATCAATTCAAATTGAGCTGGAGGAACCTTTGACATCCTCCTCTCTCTGCCTGCAGGTCGGCTGGCTCCAGTCCTCAGGTCATCACTCATCAAGAGGGGATAATCCCAAGGACAGCAGGATCAGCTTCGTCACTTGGATTTAGGAGTGAGAAACCCATCAGGCAACTAAAGAGTAACAATGACCCACCATTAAACACACAGAGAGAAGAGCATGATGAGGAGTTTGTACAAGAAGCCAGGAGCATTTGCTGACAGTGCCTATGGAGCTGCTGACCACTGTGAGTTCTACCCATTGAACTGCAGTGCAGAACTGTCCCCGCCCCAGACATGCTCAGATGTGGGCACAGCATCAGTTCACACAGCGGTCTCTGCATGGACTTAACAGAGTGAAAAGAATTCAGGAGTCAGATGGACCTGGGTTTGACTTGTTACTCTGCCACGTTTTTGTAAAATGTTTTGGCCAAATTTTTTTTTTTTTTAATTTTTTATTAGTTGGAGGCTAATTACTTCACAACATTTCAGTGGGTTTTGTCATACATTGATATGAATCAGCCATAGATTTACACCTATTCCCCATCCCGATCCCCCCTCCCACCTCCCTCTCCACCCGATTCCTCTGGGTCTTCCCAGTGCACCAGGCCCGAGCACTTGTCTCATGCATCCCACCTGGGCTGGTGATCTGTTTCACCATAGATAGTATACATGCTGTTCTTTTGAAATATCCCACCCTCACATTCTCCCACATAGTTCAATAGTCTGTTCTGTATTTCTGTGTCTCTTTTTCTGTTTTGCATATAGGGTTATCGTTACCATCTTTCTAAATTCCATATATATGCGTCAGTATGCTGTAATGTTCTTTATCTTTCTGGCTTACTTCACTCTGTATAAGGGGCTCCAGTTTCATCCATCTCATTAGGACTGGTTCAAATGAATTCTTTTTAACGGCTGAGTAATATTCCATGGTGTATATGTACCACAGCTTCCTTATCCATTCATCTGCTGATGGGCATCTAGGTTGCTTCCATGTCCTGGCTATTATAAACAGTGCTGTGATGAACACTGGGGTGCATGTGTCTCTTTCAGATCTGGTTTCCTCAGTGTGTATGCCCAGAAGTGGGATTGCTGGGTCATATGGCAGTTCTATTTCCAGTTTTTTAAGAAATCTCCACACTGTTTTCCATAGTGGCTGTACTAGCTTGCATTCCCACCAACAGTGTAAGAGGGTTCCCTTTTCTCCACACCCTCTCCAGCATTTATTGCTTGTAGACTTTTGGATAGCAGCCATCCTGACTGGCGTGTAATGGTACCTCATTGTGGTTTTGATTTGCATTTCTCTGATAATGAGTGATGTTGAGCATCTTTTCATGTGTTTGTTAGCCATCTGTATGTCTTCTTTGGAGAAATGTCTGTTTAGTTCTTTGGCCCATTTTTTGATTGGGTCATTTATTTTTCTGGAATTGAGCTTCAGGAGTTGCTTGTATATTTTTGAGATTAATCCTTTGTCTGTTTCTTCATTTGCTATTATTTTCTCCCAATCTGAGGGCTGTCTTTTCACCTTACTTATAGTTTCCTTTGTTGTGCAAAAGCTTTTAAGTTTCATTAGGTCCCATTTGTTTAGTTTTGCTTTTATTTCCAATATTCTGGGAGGTGGGTCATAGAGGATCCTGCTGTGATTTATGTCAGAGAGTGTTTTGCCTATGTTCTCCTCTAGGAGTTTTATAGTTTCTGGTCTTACATTTAGATCTTTAATCCATTTTGAGTTTATTTTTGTGTATGGTGTTAGAAAGTGTTCTAGTTTCATTCTTTTACAAGTGGTTGACCAGTTTTCCCAGCACCACTTGTTAAAGAGGTTGTCTTTTTTCCATTGTATATCCTTGCCTCCTTTGTCAAAGATAAGGTGTCCATAGGTTCGTGGATTTATCTCTGGGCTTTCTATTCTGTTCCATTGATCTATATTTCTGTCTTTGTGCCAGTACCATACTGTCTTGATGACTGTGGCTTTGTAGTAGAGTCTGAAGTCAGGCAGGTTGATTCCTCCAGTTCCATTCTTCTTTCTCAGGATTACTTTGGCTATTCGAGGTTTTTTGTATTTCCATACAAATTGTGAAATTATTTGTTCTAGTTCTGTGAAAAATACCATTGGTAGCTTGATAGGGATTGCATTGAATCTATAGATTGCTTTGGGTAGAATAGCCATTTTGACAATATTGATTCTTCCAATCCATGAACACGGTATGTTTCTCCATCTGTTTGTATCCTCTTTGATTTCTTTCATCAGTGTTTTATAGTTTTCTATGTATAGGTCTTTTGTTTCTTTAGGTAGATATACTCCTAAGTATTTTATTCTTTTTGTTGCAATGGTGAATGGTATTGTTTCCTTAATTTCTCTTTCTGTTTTTTCATTGTTAGTATATAGGAATGCAAGGGATTTCTGTGTGTTAATTTTATATCCTGCAACTTTACTATATTCATTGATTAGCTCTAGTAATTTTCTGGTAGAGTCTTTAGGGTTTTCTATGTAGAGGATCATGTCGTCTGCAAACAGTGAGAGTTTCACTTCTTCTTTTCCTATCTGGATTCCTTTTACTTCCTTTTCTGCTCTGATTGCTGTTTGGCCAAATTTTTAAACGTCTCTAGCCTCAGTTTTCTTGTCTGCAAAATGGAGCTAATCCCTACACTGGGGCTTTAAGAGGATCAAATGCAACAGTGTGTGAAAAGCACAAGCAAGATAGTTCTCTTCACAGAAAAAGAGCACAATATGGAGCCAAAATGGAACCACTACATTGAGAGCTGCTTGCAAAATTATCCTCTGTCGTAGGCACTCGGCCTCAGTAGGTATGTTTGTTTCATTAGCTCGGATAGCAAGGAGGGAAGAGGGAGAGAGAACTGGGGAAGGGCAGGAAGCCAGAAACTGGCTCTTGTATGAGAAAATTCACTCTAACTAATTTTCAGACAATGTTGCTCTCCTTCCTCAAACACTGGGGCCACAAGGCATTATGCCAAAGAAGTCAGCAGCCTGGCAGATATTTCAAACTGATTCTGAGACTGAACGATAGGCCATTTGCGCCATATGCCACTGACATGTTAATCTAGGCAAGGATGCTAGGCACCTGGGGACATCCATGCTGAAATGCCATTTAGGCAGAGCACACCAGCTCCAATGGCAGAAGTTCATCAAGGCAAACATTGGGAGCAGCCAAGAAGATAGAAGTGGAAAAGAGGAGTGAAAGGGAGATGCACTGTTTAATCCTTGAAAGACTTTCTGAGTTGTGGACACTTCATTATGCTTCTAGGAGAGCTGCAGATTCAACAAAACATCAAAACTGGGTATTCACAGGCCAGACAAATGTGTGTCTGCTACTTTTGCACCTGTTATACTGTGTGGCCACCAACCCCATGGCCCTTCAATCCACTGGCAAATACTGGGTGATGCTCCCATCTACCAGAATGACCCCCTTTATCCCTGCAGTTTCTTTGTAAAAAGCAAGTGGCTGCCGAGCGCCTTTAGTAGATGCTCTGGTGTCAGACTTTCCAGGGTCCAATTTGGTGGGAGCACTCTGCGCCTTTGGTCTCCTTCTCCCCTTTGCCCAGCCCTGTTTCTTGGTTAGTATGAGCAATAATGAGCTTCTCCACCCCAGCATGAGGACAGGCTCACAGCCAGCACATGAAAAAGCCTGAGCTCGTGTGGGGCAACTACTCTATTTCATCCACAGATCACACATCTCCTTTTTTCCTTCTTCTGTGATGCAACTACCCTAATGATTTTTTTAAGTAGGAATAAGGCAGCACTATGGCTTTCTGGGGAAAAAAAAGTCACACAGCAGGAGAACTGCAGCAGGCATCATAAAAGGAGCTCACAATGAGATGTGCACCCACTCTTGTCACTGGACCACATATTTTTCCAGATACAAAATCATTCTAACTTAGGAGATCTTAATAAACAAATAGAATTCCTGCCTTCATTATTTTCTTCCAGGCAAATGAAACTTTAAAAAAAATCAGCTCTTCCTGTTAACATCATGTTTCACAGTCAGAAGACAACTAAAGATCATAAAAATAAGATTAGGCCACCAAAGAATGTGGGTGCTCCCTAGCATTCTCTATGGTGAGTAGCTCAGAGTTGTCCATGTTGAATGTGTACTCTGGAATCAGCCCTTGATTTAAATCCAGAGCCCTGCCCTTATTCACTAATGACCATTGGCAACTTACTCAGCACCACCCCCAAGTCTCTATTTCTCCATCTGTAAACTTTCACAGAGTAACCCCATCTTCCAGGGCTGCTATGAGAATTAGAGAAGATACATGTGTAGTGAGGAGCATACTCTCTGGTATGTGGTCAGGATTTCTATGTTAAAATGATGGGCCTGATCTTGGGAACTATATGTAACATTTTATTTTTAATGGAGAGAGATTATTTCTATGAATTCTTAGCAAAGACTTAATGGATGTTTTAGTCACAAAATCATAGACATTGTATGAACCTTCACTACTAGACCCACTGGGCTGTGCTGTGCCACGAAAAATATGTGTAAGAAGTAGGAGAGTTGGGTAGCTTAAAATCAGCCCTGGAGAATAGTAACATCACTCTGAGTCTAAGACCCAGTGTTCAACAACCCCACACCTGTGTTCCATACACCCAGAAAACCCATCTAAAATGAGATCCAAACACTCTCTTGCTTAAGTCTGATAACTGATCTCCCTGCACCCATCCTTGCCCCCTACAGCCAATTCACAGAGCACCAGAGAGCTCTCCATAATGTAAGATACATCACATCATCTCAAAATTTGCTAATGATTCCTCCTCTGCCACAGAACGAAATCCAGAGTCCTCACTCCAAAGCCTTTCATGGTCTGGGTTCCAGTTATCTTTCTGATCACATCTCTTACCACACTCTTCTTTGCTCACCTCCTTCCTGTCACACAAACCTCCTAAAACACATCAAGTGTGCTTTTCCTTTCTGGAATTATCTTCCCTACGTACCCCTATGGTTTCCTCCTTTACTTCATTTATGCTTCTGTTCAAATGTGACATAATGAGAGACAGCTTCCCCAACCAGTCTTTTCAGTCACCCAACCCTGCTGTTTTCTGTCCCCTGACTCGGCTTTATTTTTCTTCCCAAAGTCTTCAAGACTTCATACAGGGGGTTAATGTAACTGGCTCTAGTTCTCACCACTACAGCTGTTCTCAAGGCCCTAACTGATACCTACTATCCTCCTCTTCCGCCACTCAGTCTAGATGTCCCTCACTCTTTGCCAACACCTCAGCTGGTCTACATTGCTTTCTAGGTGGAGTGGATTATATCCGCATCCCCAAGGGGTCTGAGTTTCTTTTGTCCTTTAGGACTGAGGTTGCTATAGTTCCCATTGACAGTTATCAGGCATGGAGTTCTCGCCAAGACGTGACATGCTGAATGCCTGAGTCCCAGACATTATCCCTCTGCCCTGCTACCTTCATTGCATATCAGCAACTCCAGTTCCTCAGAGTCATTAGGGTCAATTGCTCTTAATAAAAATTGCACACGTAGGTCACTAAGAATGATGGTGTAAGGGGCCAATCCTATTTCCACCCATTGATTCTTGGACCCACATACTCTAGCTATTAGAGAATCATCACGGTTGGTTCTGTGTATATACTGCATGCTAGAGGATGCAGTTAACCTTATAGGGTATTATGCCCAAACTGGTATAGGCAAGTCCATTATTCTACTAGGCTGGCTGCCTCTGGTTGATGAAGTGCCCTGTAAGAATAGTCAGTCTCATCATCATATGCCCATTGTGTGACAATTACCTGAGGTACGCATTACCCTGAGGTAATGTTGTATGGGATCCCATATCAGTGAAAAAAGCATTCTATAATTTCACAGATACTGGTTTTGGCAACAGCACTGAAGTCAAAGAAAGCAAAGCCATGTCCAAAGTAGGTGCCGATTTCTGTAATGGAATTAGGTCTGATGTAATCAAGCTGCCACCTAGTAACTGGCTAGTCTCCTTAAGAATGGGCTTCCCAGGTGGTGCTGGTGGTAAAAACCCACCTGACAATGCAGGAGATGTAAGAGACATAGGTTTGGTCCCTAGGTTGGGAAGATCCCCTGGAGAAGGAAATGGCCACCCACTCCAGTATTCCTGCTTGGGAAATTTCATGGACAGAGGAGCCTGGTGGGCCACAGTCCATGGGGTCTCAAAGAATTGGACATGACTGAAGTTACTTAGCACACACTCACCCTCCTTAAGAATAATGCCTGGTTTGGCTACTCTTCACTGCTAGCAGGATGGATATTCAGCCATGGCAGGCACTATATCAGCATTAGTGATAGGGAGTTGATGCTTTTGTGTTCAAAGCTAGTCTCTTCCCCATCATGGTCATGCCCATTTGTGACCCATTGCTCTAGTAATGGAGTGGCCATGGAGAGAAGCTCATGACATCCAGAAAAAGGTCATCCTCTCTACTTGGATGTTGGCCCTATTGATTTACTGTGGAGGACTCATGGCATTAACAGGAGAATCAATAATCCTTGCTCATAATGCCTTTCCTCATGCCTCTTCCTCAGGCTTCTTTATATATGTCCTATAAACATGGACATTTTCTGGCTGGTCATCAATGGAGGTCATTTAAGAATGTGTCTCAGCATTGTCTATGCAAGGGGCAGGGGAGAAGCTCTACCCCACAGTTCCCATCCTCATTAGTCAAGGGTTGTCCCAAAGGGTGTTAATCCTTCTGAATGTCTACGTTTGCATACGTGTGCGCCCTAAGCAGATTCATGCAGATATCTTGTTAGGTTATCAGAAAAGCTCAAGCAGGAGAGTATAATAGATTCATGGTCCAGCTGAGACAAGATCCTTGTCTGTTTATTCCTGAGCACAGCTGGTCGGGGTAGCAAAACTTGGAATAAAGGGTGGGCTGAGAGAATATGAGATGAAGCCTAAGAGGTGTCTGATATACCCTCAAAGCCTGGAGGGGAGGCAGGCAAGATTGTAAGAGCGTGTTAAATTATGTATTTCAGCTAATTAGATAGCAGGATATTAAGAAATATGTGCTAATTGTATGGTTCTGCCAACAAAGGCAAAAGTTGTTAGCCGAGGAAGAGATCAATGTGGACTCAGGTTGGCAGAAAAGAGTTAGAGCCTTGAGGCATGGCTGGTGGGGAGGCTGAGGGTACCAGGTTAAGAGTCCCCCATGTTAAGGGAGGCAGATTGAGAATTCACTGGAGAGGAACAGGATTCAAGGACAGGCAAGGGATACCTCGACAGCTGAGAGGACAAGGATTCTCTTGATTCAGAGAGATGTTCTGTCCTGCTGCCTCCTGTAAGATAGACTGCCGTCTTTGTTATGATGCAGTGGTGGTGGTGTTATTTAGTCACTGTCATGCCTAACTCTTTTGTGACCCCATGGACTGTAGCCCAGCAGGCTCTTCTGTCCATCGGATTTCCCAGGCAAGAATGGAGTGAGTTGCCATTTCCTTCTCCAGCAGTATAGCGTATGGTTAAATAAACATGCTTTGCGGTGAGCCAGATCTGCTTTGAATCCTAGCTCTACTGCTTGGCAAGTTCCTCAGCCTCCTCAATCTTCAGTTTCCTCATCTGTCCACTAGAGGTAACAAGGGTACCTACTTCATAGATTTATAATGAGAATTAAATTAATTTGTGTAAGACACTTGAAACAGTGCCTGGCTCATTATAAGCCCTAATGAGTAACAGTTATCATTATTACTATCAGGCAAAGTAAACAGTGACTTTAACAGCCAAAGGAAACCTAACTAGAACAAATGAGAATAGGAAGCATTGAGCAGTCAGGAGAAAATAGATAAACCCTATTTCCATGCAAAAAAGTTCAGTCATGTCTTCTGCAAAAAGGTCTCTCAGGTGCTAGAGATACTCACTCAGCAGAAACCCCTTTTAGCCTTAGGGCAAAGAAAACTAATGAAACTCTAGTGGCCATGATGGCATTATCAGAAAAAACAGTGGCAAGAAAACCTGTTGGTAGGCTCATCCACTTTCTATAGCACATATGGGTAGCCTGGGCCTTTCTCATTTCTCCAGCATATAGCTGGATTAGACAGGCAAATGCATTCTGCCTCCACATCAGAGGAAGAATATTTCCATGCAGAAAGGGCTACAGCTGTCATTGACAACCCCCACGCATCCTGGGAATAGAACAGTTTGATGTAGTCAAGTTCTGGGGGAGGGAAGTCTTCTCTTCCTATCTGAGCTGCCTACCCAGCTTCTTTACTATAGTTCATGCTTTGTATCAACAGAACAATGTGTTGAAGATTCCAGGCACTGAATAGGGTTGAAAGACTATCAAAGCATTTAGACTTTGGTTTGACAAGTTATCCAAAATATCATGACGAGTTTCCTCTTTGGTCTCGGCCTTCAAGGTGCACTCTCTCCAATGCTGAAGTTCTTTATGAATCTGCCTTGGCAATTAGCATCGGGACATAAATGACCTTTGGCAATCATTAGCTCCTTAATCATCATCTGCCTTCCCTTTATTCTTCAGCAGATCCTGACCCACTTCATTTTTGTGTTATAAAAACCTTCCATTATTTTCTAAGTTCACAAAGGCCTTTCTTTAAATTTTCTCTCTTATTATGAAAGAAATACTTGCTTATTAGAAAAAAAATAAGATTAGAATGATCCAAAGTGAAAAGTAAAACTTTCTCCTCTCCACTCTACCAAGAACCACCCTCATCCCACTCTTTGGAAGTTCACCGTTGACAAAGGCAAATTGTGTGTACTTCTAGACATTCCCTGGAGAAAGCAATGGCAACCCATTCCAGTATTCTTGCCTGGAAAATCCCATGGATGGAGGAGCCTGGTAGGCTACAGTCCATGGGGTCTCAAAGAGTCGGACACGACTGAGCGCCTTCACTTTCAATTTTCACTTTCATGCATTGGAGAAGGAAATGGCAACCCACTCCAGTATTCTTGCCTGGAGAATCCCAGGGACAGAGGAACCTGGTGGGCTGCTGTCTATGGGGTCGCACAGAGTCGGACACGACTGAAGTAACTTAGCAGCAGCAGCTAGACATTCTGTTTGCAAAAAGGATTGTACCCCCACCACACATAGAAATATGTGCTTTTTTTTCCCATTTATTTTTATTAGTTGGAGGCTAATTACTTTACAATATTGTAGTGGTTTTTGCCATACATTGACATGAATCAGCCATGGATTTACATGTGTTCCCCATCCTGAACCCCCCTTCCACCTCCCTCCCCATCCCATCCCTCTGGGTCATCCCAGGGCACCAGCCCCGAGCACTTGTCTCATGCATCCAACCTGGACTGGCGATCTGTTTCACACTTGATAATATACATGTTTCGATGCTGTTCTCTCAGATCATCCCACCCTCACCTTCTCCCATAGAGTCCAAAGTCTGTTCTATACATCTGTGTCTCTTTTTTCTATCTTGCATATAGGGTTATCATTACCATCTTTCTAAATTCTATATATATGCGTCAGTATACTGTATTGGTGTTTATCTTTCTGGCTTACTTCACTCTGTATAATGGGCCCCAGTTTTATCCATCTCATCAGAACTGATGCAAATGTAATCTTTTTAATGGCTGAGTAATATTCCATTGTGTATATGTACCACAGCTTTCTTATCCATTCATCGGCTGATGGGCATCTAGGTTGCTTCCATGTCCTGGCTATTATAAACAGTGCTGTGATGAACATTGGGGTACACGTGTCTCTTTCAGATCTGGTTTCCTCAGTGTGTATGCCCAGGAGTGGGATTGCTGGGTCATATGGCAGTTCTATTTCCAGCTTTTTAAGGAATCTCCACACTGTTGTCCATAGTGGCTGTACTAGTTTGCATTCCCACCAACAGTGTTAACAGGGTTTCCTTTTCTCCACACCCTCTCCAGCATTTATTGCTTGTAGACTTTTGGATAGTAGCCATCCTGACTGGCATGTAATGGTACCTCATTGAGGTTTTGATTTGCATTTCTCTGATAATGAGTGATGTTGAGCATCTTTTCATGTGTTTGTTAGCCATCTGTATGTCTTCTTTGGAGAAATGTCTGTTTAGTTCTTTGGCCCATTTTTTGATTGGGTCATTTATTTTTCTGGAATTGAGCTTCAGGAGTTGCTTGTATATTTTTGAGATTAATCCTTTATCTGCTGCTTCATTTGCTATTCTTTTCTCCCATTCTGAAGGCTGTCTTTTCACCTTACTTATAGTTTCCTTTGTTGTGCAAAAGTTTTTCAGTTTAATTAGGTCCCATTTGTTTATTTTTGCTCTTATTTCCAATATTCTGGGAGGTGGGTCATAGAGGATCCTGCTGTGATTTATGTCAGAGAGGGTTTTGCCTATGTTCTCCTCTAGGAGTTTTATAGTTTCTGGTCTTACATTTAGATCTTTAATCCATTTTGAATTTATTTTTGTGTATGGTGTTAGAAAGTGTTCTAGTTTCATTCTTTTACAAGTGGTTGACCAGTTTTCCCAACACCACTTGTTAAAGAGGTTGTCTTTTTTCCATTGTATATTCTTGCCTCCTTTGTCGAAGATAAGGTGTACATAGGTACATGAATTTATCTCTGGGCTTTCTATTTTGTTCTGAAAGATGTGCTTTTGTGCAACTTACTAAACAATACTTCCTTGGTGGTCCAGTGGTCAAGACTCCATGATTCCAATGCAGGGGGCATGGGCTCAATCCTTGGTCAGGGAACTAAGATCCCACATATTATGCAGCCAAAAAAATTTATTAAGAAAAGAAAAACATACTGAGAATATTCGATTGTGTGCTTTACCATAAATGATTTAACCAATCCCCTATTAATTAAGCTGTTTTCAGTTTTTCTCTATTACAAACCATGATGATATGAACACCATTTTATACACACACACACACATATATATATATATCTCATTGTGTACTTATGAAAGTGCATCTTTAGGATAAATTCCCAGAAAGATGATTTTGCTGAATCTGATGATGGTGTGTACACTTAGCATTCGGACAAATATTGCTAAGTTTATCTTTTAATAGTTGAAACCAATTTACAGTCACCTTAGCAGTATATGAGAGTGTCTAGCGTCCCACCCCAAAGAGCCCTGAGTCTCCTGAGGAAGTAGCCTGGGCTTTGAAATCAGACAGACCTCTTTCTGAATTTGGTTCTGCCATTCGTGAACTGGAAGAGTTCTTTTAAGTCACTAGGACCTTTGGGACCTTGTTTTATCACCTATAAAATGGGGGGGGGGGGGAATGCCTTCTGGGTGTGTTTGCTATGATAATTTAGTGAAATAATGCAGGTGAAGAACCTAGTACAGAGCCGGGCGGGGCAGCTCCTAACAGGCCATGCTTGTTCACACCGGCTTCCCATTTCTGTGTGTCCTCTTCCTGGAGGGTCCCTTTCTGATTCTCATGGAGAAAACTCCCACAGTGGACTAACAAGAGACATACTGTGGTTTGAGAATCACTTTCTTATTTCATCTAGGTTTTTCATGCATGTTGTCAGAGGGGTGATGAGACTTCTCTGGGGCTTCATTCCCAGGAATTTGGGTGTCTTTAATTACTTGGTTCCAGAACTGATAAGTTAGCTACCAGATTGCTTTTGAATCATTTTCGTGCAAATCCATCAACCCTAAAAGATTAGAGAGAATTGAGTAATGAAGCGACTCTAATAGGTTAGAGGGTGACTAAAGTTTCTCCTTCAAAAAAAGATTTCTGAAGAATTCCTCATGGAAAACTGTGTATAACCCCCACCTCCTCCAATACGTATGATCTCATACAAAAAATACTGAGAAATAACTAGCAGCTTCTATTCATTCTTAACCTATTTAAGCTCAAGTATAAAAATTCAATTAGTGGGTGATGCTCATAGCAATGCTATAATATGTATATTCCCTCTATCAATTTGTAGCTTCTGATTTCTAAGAGCTCTTGGCCTGAACAATTGAAAACTGGGGGATTCTAGCTTAGCTGATTCACTACCAGGCAGTTCAGCTGCATGTTGACAATTTGATTTTGTTATTACGGTCTGAAAGAGCCATCAGAGAAGACCAACCCAACTAAGTCCTTTAACATAGAGACAAAAAGGTTGTGCCCAGTGAAAAGGCAAAGAAAGCAGACCCATTCAGACACTCCCTTCTTCATGAGATGTCCATTCTTCATGGATCTTCCCCAGTTTCTCCATAGCATAAAACTCGGCTTCATGCTGTAGAGAGTGAGATGTATTCCTCTCTGCAGCAAGGCTACCTTAGACTTGCACAGTTAAAAAGATCTGTGTGAGCTTTGACTGCAAGGAAATTTTAGTTTTAGCATGAAAAGCCAATATCAGATCATTTGAATTTGTTTTCCACTTCAGTTTGCCCATCTGCTCCAGGAAATCTGATTTAAATACATTTTCTCCAGAAACCTTCCACAGGCACCAAGTTACCTAGCAACTCCAAGTTTACTTTAGTGAGTTGTTTCCAACATAAATAGTGTTCACAACTTGGGGAGGATGTGTTTTTAGCCTTCAAAGTTTACAAAGCAAGAATTAAATATTGAAACTGCCATTCTCACTCTGCATGAATGTAGACTCTATTTAAATTACATAGAGTCTTGGGGGCTGTATTTCTAAAAAGAATTTTTTTAATTAACCTACATGACCATAAACATGAATGAAATAGTTCTGTTTAATTTGCAGTAACCAATCCAAGTGCAGTGTTGCACAGCTCTAATTTAGGATCTTTTACAAAATCTAAATTTGTGCTCTGCATTCTGTGCCTGCTTTGGCAAGTCAAAGAGATTTAGTTTTTCTGGACTTTGGCAAATATAGCCCTTGGCTCCATTATGAGGATATGGGCTTGGAATTCTTGGTCAAGATGTTGGATTGAGCACATGCAGAAATATCACTCTTCTCCAAACATATAGTATGGTGTGTGTGTGTGTGTATTTCAACTCACTCTACAATGTCATTTTTTCTCTGGAAGAATTTCTTAGCATAGTACCTACTACTACAGAAACACCAGTGGTACTAAACTGGGGCAATTTTGACCCCAGGAGCCATTTGATGACACTGAGAGACATTTTTGGTTATCACAATAGGGGGTAGGTGTTACTAGAAGGTAGAGGCCAAAGAAAAGAAAGTGAAGTTGCTCAGTCGTGTCCAACTCTTTGCAACCCTGTGGACTGTAGACCGCCAGGCTCCTCTGTCCATGGGATTCTCCCGGCAAGAATACTGGAGTGGGTTGCCATTTCCTTCTCCAGGGGATCTTCCCAACCCAGGGATCAAACACGGGTCTCCCGCATTGCGGGCAGATGCTTTATCCTCTGAGCCACTAGGAAAGCATCCCTAGTGGTCCAGTGGTTAACAATCTGCCTTGCAGTGCAGGGGAGACGGGTTCGATCCCTGGTTGGGGAACTAAGATCCCACCTGCCCGCATGCCTCAACTAAGATCCAGCATAGCCAGAGGCCAAGGATACTGCCAAACAACTTTCATCGCACGGGAGAGAGGATTATCTGACCCCAGAATGTCAACAGTGCCAAGGTTGAAAAACCCTGAGGTACACAGTGTAGTTTTAATAATACATACAATACTTTTAATGAAACTTTTCCAAATAACTTAATAGGGTATCACTTACATAACCACTTGTAATCATTTGCCACACGTGAGCCAGCTTCTCATCTGCCTACAGAATGAAGTTCAGACTCTGGCGAGATGTTCGAGACCCTTCCAAATTTGTTCCTGCTCTTACCAGCTATCTTTCTTCACATACTGCTCTGTGCGTTACTCCACAGTACATTTAACTTCCCATAGTTCCCTGAAATGCCACACCCTGTCATATTTTTGTATGGACTCTTCTCTCCCTAGAATACCTTCTCTTCTTCTCCACCAGCAAGTTTCAGCTTATTCTGAAAGACCCCGCTCAAATAAAGCCTTTTCTGACACCCTCTCTGCTTCTGTACTGACTTGTCTCTCAAAAAGCCTGTTGCTATTTTTTAATAGTATTTGTTTATTTATTTACCTCTCCTGCTGCACTATGTTTTAAAGTATTTTGTATTAGAGTTGACAGCAATTAGCACTGAGTCTGGCAAAGGTAGTTGCTCAAAAATTACCCTTGACGTGTGTACATGTAGATCTCCAGTCTTTCCCACTCTGTTGTTTCCCTCTATCTCTTTGGATTGTTCACTTAAGAAGGCTTTCTTATCTCTCTTATCTTTCTTTCTCTTATCTTTCTTATTTCTCTTATCTCTCCTCTGGAACTCTGCATTCAGCTGGGTATATCTTTCCCTTTCTCCTGTGCCTTCGCTTCTCTTCGTTTCTCAGCTATTTGTAAGAGGTAGATACTTGGACGTATATATACACAAGCATGAACACACCCACGCATGTGCCCCTCCCTATCACATGCACGCATTGACAAAGAAAAACACTGGCTGAAAAGAGGTTTCATCACCTTTTCTATGCAAGATTATTCCCCCAGATATTTGCAAGATGTTTGTATGATAGGAATGGAAACCAAGATTCAAAGGACCAAAATGTAAAAAACACCTATGTAGACGTAAGCATTCAAACGCCAGATCAAAAGATTGCCAATGCAACATGGCACATCTCCAGTGCAAGGAAGCCTAGTATAGCATTTCAGAATTGTGGTGGGATGCATTCCATCAGCAGTACAGCAAAAGTTGCCCATTTTTTCCCCTGAGAGTGACCAGGGCTGACAAAGCATCCCTGACTCCACTTACCAACTGAGAGTTTCGAAGGCTGAGGCACACGTGGGTGTGTTCTGTACACACATTTCTAAGAGTAATGTTTGGTGATAAATCTATTCAAATCTGAATTCTCTGTCCACTGATCATTTGTCTTTACAACTCATTGAGTGTTTATCAAATCACTGGGTGAACAAGTTGCCTGTGAATATTGATACACAAACTGGGGAGTTGTGGGATAAGACTCTCTTGGTCTGATTTTTGCCATCCATAAAATATGAGGATAGTAATCATACTCCTTGGCACCTCAAGAAGTCACAGGAAAAATGGATCATGTGCAGAATCCAATTCTGCTTGAGCCCAGAGTTAATCTGGAACATACATATATGCATATATCTCACATAATGGAGATCTTGCAGTCAGAAATATGTTACTCAGTGAGTCTTATTAATTTTTAAGTCATGATGATTCCAGTTCTTATAGCATCTTGGTCATCCTCATTCCTAGGTATTAATAGTTTGCTCTACACCATCGTTGGCCATGCCTCCTATATTTTTGAGGACCTGTGAAGTCACAGAATAAAAATGCATATTTTACATATATAAATATTTAAGAGCTAAAAGTGAGAGAGGGCCAGTGGGGAGCAGGAAGAGGAAGTGTGTCTCCTGCAGCTCCTGGCCAGCCTTTCTGGCTGTGTGGTTAGTGGTGAAGACCATGAACTTTGTGTCAGACCAATGTAACTTTTCAGAGCCTTGGTTTCCTCCCTTGTAAAATGGGGATGATAATACATCACAGATTGTTGGGTTTGTTTCTTAGCTTAGTGCCAGCATAGAGCAAACTCCTGCTCAGCCTCATGGAGGATGTTCTGCCCAGGCTCTTAATTAATACAGTATCTGCTACACAATAAATGCTCAATAAATAAAGAAAATGTCGAAATAGTGACAGCAAAGATAAGTAGCATTAGTATTTATAGCACTAGTAACAGCTAGTGAAAGTGTTAGTCGCTTAATCGTGTCCAACTCTGCAACCCCATGCCAGGCTCCTGTCTATGGAATTCTCCAGGCAAGACTACTGGAGTGGGTTGCCATCCCCTTCTTTAGGGGATCTTCCCAACTCAGGGATTGAACCCGGGTTTCCTGCACTGCAGGCAGATTCTTCGCCCTCTGAGCCATCAGGGCAGCCAGAGAAGTAGCAGCTAGAGCAGGATTTAAAACATACATCCTGACTCCTGGTCTGGTGCTCTTTCCAAAACCTGATGTGAGTTTTATTTTGCTTTCTGGTGATAAATTGTGTGGCTCAAAACTTACAATGTCCCTCCCTTTTAGGAGTGAAGAGATCAGACTAACATCCTGATATTTTAGAAAGAAGATTTAACCTCCATGACTTCTGCACTCTTTTCTCTGAGGAAGATATTGTGAGGGTGATATGAAATAATAGGGAGACTGGGAAATCCCAGTTTATCTAGAACAGGACCAGGTTACGCTAATTTGGGGAGTTAATAGTTAATAAGCCCCCTTTTCACTCTCCAAATTGTCATAGTTTGGATGACAAGCCAAATGTCCCTCTGAACCTAACACTCTGAATTGTAGTCATACTTAGATCAAACTGCAAACTCCAGACAAATTGTATTCAATTAGTATTTTTTTTAAAGCGACTGTCACTTTTCATGATGGTGTGTTCCTCTCCTGATCATAGATAAATTGCCCATTTAAATTGTCCAAGTGGAACCCTTTGCAAAGAATTTTCCTGTTTCCTGGAGTACTCCAAATGTGAAACTGACACCATTCTTTCCTGCAGGAACCTTTCTTGTTGATAGCATTTATCCTCTAGACCCACTTAGAACCTGGTGAAAATCAAGCCGTTGGCGGGGGCGGGGAGGGGGGGGGGGCGCGGTGGCGCTCAAGGAACCCAGTGACTCTCTCTTTGCTTTCAGAAATTTACACCGAACTCTCCCCCAGGCCCTTTCCTCCTGGGTGCAGACAGAAAGGTGAACACAGATCCACAGCCAGCCTGCAGTTGGAGTGGGTTGGGAGAGGCCTACTTTGGCATCAGCTGGTCCACACTCCGCAGATCAAATGTCAGCTGGCAGGACCAACTGGTGCCTCCTGGAGGTCTTTAAAAAATGTTTTTCCAGCTGTGAAAGGCTGCGGCATTGTTCTGCTGTTTGGCCACCTTCTCTCCGGCTGGCCCGCTGGCAGCAGCCACGCAGGGCAGCCAGAACGCGTCAAATCAAAGGGTCAACAATCCAGCAGCCGCCCAGCCACCGGCCCTCCTCTCTCAGCTGTCTGATGTCAGCTCATCAAAGACCCTGCATACGGCCCTGCGCTTGCTCACCATTCACCTCACAGACCTCTAGAATTTTCACAAGTCAGAGGAGGCGCCAGGAGAAAATTTGCGGCCCCCGAGGGTGCCCTGGGGGTGGTTAATAGCCAGGGAGGGCGACAAGAAAGGGGGAAGTTTAGTGTGCTGTGGTTCCCAATTGTTTGGCTAACAGCCGGAGGTTGACCTTGAGCTGGCGTCTGCCACATGGCGGAGGCACCAGCCGGGCAGCATGTTGGGAGGGATCAGAAAGAAAGGAACTCGAAAATGCAAATGATTTTTAATGAATTCTTCTCCCCTCCCGCCCGCACCCTGTAGTGTCCTGTGCGAGAAGAAACTCTTCTCAGCTTATAGGGGGAAATCACTGCTTGCTCAGATTCTGAACGTGGAGGCCTGTTCTGCTGCGGCCTCGGCCCACTGTCTGAGCCTTCCGACCTTGACCTTCCTGGATCAGAGGGAAGCGAGAGGAGCCGTGTGCTGTGACTCGATCCCCGCCCCAGCCCCGGGGCAGTGGCCAAAGGAGACTAAGACAAAGAGCCTGTTTTGAAATAAGAATGGTTATCTGGTACCTAAAAGGTGAAGGCCAGCCACGGACTTATCGGACCTGGCCATGGGCTTGTGTAGAAGGGACTGGACGGCTGTGCGTGCCCTGGGGCTGGGTCACAGCGGAGCTCTCCCCGCGCAGGTAGAACTGCGTGCTGAGCAGGGTGGGAGGGAGGGGCTGCTGACAGGATGCCTGCTGCCGTGCGGCCCATTACTGCCTCAGCACCGGTGCCTCCTTCCTTCCTTCCCTTGGCGAGAATCAGGGGGCTTTTCTCCCACCTCTTCAATGCTGCTCCTGGATAACTCAGTTCGACCTCTGTCGCAGTCAGGTAGCTGACCTTGTAAGATTCCTTCTTGGCCTCAAACTCTGAGCCCCCAGCATCTTTGAGGGGCATAACTGTTTAAGAAAATAAACTAGCTCCCCACTGCTTCCCATGTCTAACTCTCATCCTGGTGCACGGCTGAATTCCCTGCGCTCCTAAGGGGCTTGCCTACAGACTTGTCTGCAGGTAGGGAAGCTCTAGGGGGCTTCCCTTGTGGCTCAGGCGGCAAAGAATCTGCCTGCAATGCAGGAGACCCCTGTTCGATCAGGAAGATCCCTTGGAGAAGGAAATGTCAACCCACTCCAGTATTCTTGCCTAGAGAATTCCATGGACAGAGGAACCTGGTGGGCTACAGTCCATGGGGTCGCAAAGAGTGGGACACGACTGAGCGACTATGCTTTCACTTTCAGAGAAGCTCTATGTACTCAATAAAATGTGTAAGACCAGATAGGTCTATGAAACTAAACTCGACTGTCATAATTGTGATCTCAGTGCCTCCTGAAGTTATCAAAAATATTTTGTAAACTGTAAAGTGATATGCAAATGTAAGTGGTTGTTACGATGGTTATTTTATTTTATAAAATGCATTTTTTAAAAAAATGCAAAAGTGATCTCTCTTGTAGAACTGGCTCCAGGGTAAAAGTCACATGAGCACAAAAAGCACTAGCTATGCTACATGGCAGTTGTTCAGAATCTGCTTCCAAGGGTCACGCTTGTGCGGTGTTGTTTGCCCTGAAATCCACTGTAAAGATAAACCAGAGGTACGGATCATCTTAAAAATGGGTTTTGGAAACAAAACCAGTTTGGAGCAAATTATAAGGGAATGTGATACTAACATTTTACATTGTAAGATATACAAACTGAATTAATTAATGGGAAGCTATTATTAGATGCAGGGTATTTCTCCATATATTAACTACCTTGTCCTCGTAAATAGGCCCTGTTGAGAATGGCTTATAGGCTATTGCAGCTTGCATGGAGAAAGAAATTAAACTGAAGTCTCTTTGAATATAGCATAGTGCCAAAAAGTTCATTTACCTTTACTTTTTAAATCTGCCTGTCTTTTTCAAATGCTTAAATTATTTTTGCCAAACAGTAAGCTCGGGCAATGAGCCTGGATTTATAGAGTTGTTCTCAGAATGAGCTTTGAAAGCATCATATGGTAATTTTTTTCAAAATGGAAAAACTTGGTTATGGAGCCATAGACCATTGTCCTGAAGGAGAAGAAATCAGTCAGTGTTTTTGTAAAGGTGGTTAACCTGCAGGCAGAAACAACTGCTCAGGATATCTTGCAAATTTACATTTGCGTTTGTTGATTCCGTATTAAACTGAATAACCAGGCACATGGAAGGTAAAGCCCTCTTTTAATTAACCCTCTTGGTGTGGGCCCGTGTGATTAAATATGACGGAGCTGCTCCTGGGGTTTCTGCTACTGAAAATACTAACAATAATCATTTGTTTTGTTTTTATATTTAAACACATTATTGCATAGCTTGGTGCAGAGATAATTACCAATTTTATCTCCTGTGTTTTTCTAATGTTCATTAATAACAATAAAGGGTTGTAGGTTAAAAACTCATTTAATTGCCTTTATGTTAATGACATTATGAATAGCCTTAGCTACAAGATTCTAATTCTGTCCAGTATCCTCTTTCTCAGTGGAGCCCCAGGAGGGCTGCTCATTTTATCAGCATTACTGATTCAGAGTTTTTCCTTGCAGGTGGGTTTTTGTACATAATCAGAATTAATGCACAACACATTTTGCAAGGAATGGAGTAGAAGCACTTGGAATAAGTAATTAACTAGAGTGCCCAAGGAAATATGCCTGAGCATTTTTTTTAACATATTCATAAAACATTAAGGACAGTCATAAACACAGTAGAAGCAATTTCCTGGTAATGTGCTTTTAGACTATTTTCTGGTTCTTTTTTAAAAAAATTTTTAAAATTTCTTCCATAGGGGAAAATTTTTTTTTAACTAAAAATCCCAGAGATACAGATAAAATGCCCAATGTGTGGTGCTTTGGGATTTCATGTGCTTCTGTGCTAATGCAATTGAGCCAGCAGAGTCCGAGGAACACTCCCCTTCTCTTCCCAGCTCCTATCTCCATCATGTATCTTACCAGGAAGGAAAGGGAGTGAATGCAGTTTGCAACATCACAGGAGATGTGGTTACCTACCTATTCCCAATCTCTAGCATTAACCTCTGGGCATGGGAGAGGATGCCCAATGGGGAACCAGGGGCAAGAAGTAAAGTAGTGTGGTGGCCATGTGGTGTGCCACCCAGACTCCCCTGCCTAGACGGACACGCTCACCCCTCCAATTCTTGAGGGCTGACAGCTCTCAGCTCAGTCATAGTCCTCAGGTCATCAAGGTCATGTCCCTACCCCACCCCCAGGCATCCTGCATCTAATGACAGGTCAGTAGAAGAGTTTAAAATTCTGATTCCTCCTTACCTCAAGGTGGGATATTCAGAAGGCCCTCCTGATATCAGAGGGCTCTAGGGGGTTAGCAGAGGCCTTTGTTCTGCTTCTTTCCATCCCTCCAGAGAGCACTCCCCGATAAACCTCCTGTGCACAGATCTCATAGTCTATTTCTTGGGGACCCACAACAATGAGCCAGTATCAACTGGCCCGTCTCCATGCTGTTTTGTGGGTACTGAAGCAGCAGTTTTGCCCCAGCCATTTGACTTTGCTATGCTTTCAGGGTGCTCTGGGCAGAGAGTTTGACCCCCTGAATGGGCCAGAAACAGGTGCAGAGACATCGCCCTCCCACTGAGCAAGGATCATATGAGCTAAGGTATAATAAAATGGGGCTTCCCTGGTGGCTCAGAGGGTAAAGTATCTGCCTGCAATGAGGGAGACCTGAGTTCAATCCCTGGGTTGGGAAGATCCCTGGGGAAGGAAATGGTAACCCATTCCAGTACCCTTGCCTGGAAAATCCCATGGACAGAGGAGCCTGGTAGGCTACAGTCCATGGCGTTGCAAAGAGTTGGACATGACTGAGCGACTTCACTTTCACTTTTCATAATAAAACAGTTTTAAAATCCCAGACCTTGGAGTTAGATGGGTGAATTTACATATTGGTTGCAGTTTCTGTACAAGTTGTGGTATTAACATGAGTGAACCTCAGTTTCCTTATCCACAAAGTGGGGTTCATGGCACAGATAATGTTTGTATAGTGGTTAGCCCAGGAGTACATAGTAAGTCTCCATAGAGACAACAGTTCACTTTTTCTCTTCTGTGTTTTCATATCATTATTCACAAGGAAGGATGGTTCTGGATGCTGAACATAACATTCACTATTATACAGACCAGTTTCTTCAAGATGAAGGGTTTGTTTGTTTTGTTTGTGTGTTTGGCCACACCATGAAGTTTATGGGATCTTAGTTCCCTGTCCAGGGATCAAACCCCAGCCTTTGGTAAGTGAAAGCGCTGAGTCCACACCACTGAACCAGAGAACTAAAAGACTAAGGTTTAGAATAGCCCTGGTTCTCATGGAATTTAGCATTCAGTCTAAATGGGAGCCCACAGAGGAAAGTGATACAGACTCAGCACAGTGGTATTAGTTTGCTAGGTACCTGGAACCTTGTATGTATTGATGTATTTAATTCTCATAGCATCCTTAATTAGATACTGTTATGCCCATTTTACAATTGAGGAAATAGTTTCAGAGAGGTTAAGCAACTTGCCTTAGGATACTCAGCTAATGAATTGCAAACTCAAACCTTTGCCTTTAACCATACTTTTTACCAGAGAACCCACAGCTTGAAAATTTGTTTTAAATTACCCCTAATATCAGTATTTCCTAGCTAATTAGATGTACTATTCTTTTTTAGGAAAAAAATTAAAAAATCCAAGTCCCATCCAAAGACCATTTTATGGTGTTGCCTGGTGCTCATGGACATCTCCTGGTGAAGTCAAAGTGGTGTTTTACTGAATGGAAGCCTTGCTTTGCCTGAGGCATTATAACCTGGAAGTGAAATTTCCTTGATCGTAAAATTATATATACCTGAATCAGAAGCCCAGTTTAAGAGATGTGGGAGTAGTTATTGTTCAAAACAATGTCACATTTGTTGTTGTTGTTTAGTCACTAAGTCATGTCCAACTCTTTGTGACCCCATGGACTGTAGCCCACCAGGCTCATCCTCCATGGGTTTTCCGAGGCAAGAATACTACATTTCCTTCTCCAGGGGATCTTCCCAACCCAGGGATTGAACCCGTGTCTCCTGAATTGGCAGGTAGATTCTTTATAGCTGAGCCACCAGAGAAGCCCAATTATTGTTCAAAACAACGTCAAGTCAGATTTTGGTTAATCTCACTGTATGTTCAAAAATGCATTGAGTACAAGGACATTATTTTCTTGTAATACTGTAGATTTGTACAGCACATGAAATTTTATCAAATGCTTTTCTATTTATTTGACTTCACAACAACTTGGTAGGGTAGATAGTAGGGTTCCATTTGCCAGATGATAAGACTTCACTTATTTAACGAACCTGTCCAATTACCAAAGATTCACTTGGTAACAGAGATGAGTCTAGATCTCCATTCTTCAGATCCTTGGCCATTCAAAGGATGGGCCCTGGACCAGCAATGTCAGCATCACCTGGGAGTTTGTAGAAATGCAAACTTTCAGGCCCCATCCAGTTCTATTGAACCAGAATCTTTTAACACAATATCCATAAATTCATATGCATATAAATATTTGAGAAGCTCTCTTTCCTCTCACTGTCTCACTGTCTCCACACCTCTCTTCTCTAAAGTCTAGACTGTAAGCCCCTCAGGGGCCAGGCCCACATTTGGCTTATTTACCACTGTACCTTCAGCACTTGCCAGTACCCAGGCCAAGCAGGCTTTCCATTAGACACATTGACAACTCTATCATTGGGTTGTTGGACCTGCCAGCCATTTAGTACTGGAATCCATTCTAGAGGAAAAGAATAATTTTTCGTGCTCCTGGAAGTCCACCATCAGCACAAAGGTATTTGCCTTATTCATCTGAAAAAGGTGAAGCCATGCTTAGAAAATACACTGAAGCCTATAGTTTGCAATCCTGTTTCTCAGCCTACAAAACCAGTGCCTGCAGGGAATGGAAACACTGTACTGTGTAATTATTTAAATGAAAACAACATAAATGAATAGAAGGACCATTTATATCGTGGTACTAATTAAATGAGAACTAATGGGCCCTGCTGAGAAAGGATACAGCTGGAGAGAGCAAGAAAAACTTCCTGCCAGTAAAGACTAGCAGACAATGGGACAGTTTTCCTAGTGGGATAATTATGACTCCTGGAGAAGACTGTCCAAGGCAAGATGAGAGAAGTACCAGCAAAGTATAATGTGCTTCCAACCTTATTATCGATGATGCTTTCAGGCACCAGCTCCGGGTCACAGATTTTGAAAATACTAAATGCTTAATTCAGTGCTGCCCTTTCACCCAAAAGATCTCAGGGTAAGAGAAAAATGTGTACACCAGTCCGGTGCTCCTTGATTTAACTCTTCCCTGAAATACTCTAGGAATAAATGATGGAGGAGGAAATTATAGCCCCCACTTCACTCTCCCACTCAAAAATCGCCCAAAGAGATTTCCATTTCAAACAGCTGGTAGAACAACAATGTGGTCATCAAAGAGTTTGTGAAGATGATCCCCAACCCCTGCCTTATTTTTCTGCAAGATCACTCCAAAAAAATAATTTAGAAGCAGGAAATTGGTGATGTGGAAGGGAAAGCCTCCTATTCAGAAAATCAATGCAGATCAATGTATCATAAGGAGATGTTGATTTATAAGCTGCTGCGTTGAAAATGACTTGCTTTCTCATTAGCCGGACCTGGTTCGTGGCTGTGATACAAATAAGGCAAATAATTTAAAGCAAATACTTGCAGAATATGTTTGACTTTCATTTTGTCCTTGGAAAATTTGGGGCCTAAGCTAAAGATTCACAGAGAAGTCAAAAGGCTGCCAGACACAAATGCTACCTTAAGAGCTCAGGTTCTGGGAGATAAAGACCTGGGTTTGGATCCAGCTGTAGCTGGTATTTCTGGCATTTCATCCAAGCACTTGACTCCTCTAAGACTTGTATTTCTCATTTTTAACCTGTGAGTAACACCAGAAGCAACCTCTGTGATGGTAAAGGCTCCAAGGTGGGTTTGCATTTCCCACTTGGAAAGAAGGCCAGCGCCTCCAGAAAGGAGTGAATGTGGCCACTCAAGGGTGCCTACCGATTTCGTCCATAGTGTGCCAGGTATGTTGGCCCCAATGAGACACTAATGAGTAAAGTAAAGTTCAGAATCATTGTTCACACTTCCCAAGTTAGTTAACAAAGAGTGAAAGGGATTCTCATGATGCAGTTGGTATTTCCAAGCTGATGAATTCATTTCTCTCATGAATACAAGGCAGGTTTAAGATGTGTCTGATTTCTTAGGCTACAGTTCAAATTGTGGCCTGAGTTTGAATGATTTCCCATCTCTCTACTTTTTAAAATCCCGATGATGTTTATTATCTAGTAAAATCATTTCGTTCAGTAAAAGCCCATGAAACAGGTATATTTCTGGATGAGAATAAATGAGTGCATTTTGCTCCGGAACCTTCTTCTTGGGACTTCCCCCTGAATGGTACCATATTATTGTCAAACACCAATAATTCAAGTGACAATGTGTTGTTGCAGGTCTGTTAACCTGAAATCTTGAACTAAATCTGTCAAAAGTTTTCTTTTTTTTTGCAAACTGGCTAAAACATTTAGTGGCAGGTGAAAAAAATGTCATGGAAGCAATATATTAAGAAACCTTTGTTTCATCATGAAGGAAGAGAGTATTTTTATTTAATATTTTCTGCCAATAGCCTGGTAACATATTCCAGTTTTGATTTGCCCTTTTTTTTAAACTGCACTGATAAAATATAGACATCTAATGTGCAAAGTACAGTACTTCAATCTCCTCACTAGAGGGAGAGAATAATTATTGATATGTATGTGTAGACAATGTGTTCTTCAGCCTCTCGATTCCTTAACCTTTCTGTGGAAAAGACTCTTGGGACATGATTGAGGAAAAAGTGGTTTTTCCTTCCAGATGGATTCGTTGGCTAGGGCGATATTTTTCGTTATGCCAATAAAATGAAAGGGAGACAGAAAATCAGGCAACTGCTGGAGTGGTTAGTGTGGGACTATTACCAAGGCAGAAATGAGGCCAAAGAGATGATAAATGTCTGCCTCTCACCCACTCCATCAGTTGAAGTCTGACCTGAATCCTCTTTTCCATCTGAGCTCCTAGCAAGCTACCATTTTTCATAGCAGCACTTAATAGTGGACATTAACTTAGCCCTCCCCAAAAGGGCTGACCTGCAGTCTATACTTGGTGCTTCTCCAAACTGTAATCACTTGCTCACTCAGTAATTTTATCAAATAGCATGCACCTTTTCCAGCCACTTATTGGCCAATTAAGTCAAGTTCTCGCTGAGGGGGTCCAGCTGGCTTCAGGTTATCTAAGATGAATTGATTGAAGACATTCTGCAATCTATGAACCCAGTTTAATGATCTAGGTGATAATACTTGTAATTCTTCTCAGTCAGGGGAATTTGCTGCAGCTGTTGTTGGCAAATCCGTGTTCTGATATACCGAAGTACCAGAGAAGCATTAATCCGCCCTCAGCGTTCCATGGCGATGGTTGCATTGTGAAAAGGGAAATTTAAAATTCACGCAGCATAGCCAAGTGAAAACCGTCTTTCCGCGGATGTGTTTTGATTTTATCCCATTGTAAATGTTTTCTTAAGGTGGGATATGGGAAGACTATGTTAATGGTAATACTTCATCAGGAATGGAGAAAACCAAATAAAAGCTCATTCAGCTTTACTGCCGAAAACAACTCACCAAATGTTTGAGATACAAAGAAAACACAGCTTTAAGGCAAGAACATGATTTCCTAAAATATTGGGGTGGGGCTCCAAGGACTAAAGTCATTATTTTTGTATGAAGTGTTTCCTCCCACCCCCTGGATTCATGGCCATTGAAGTGATAATGAAGCAGTGTCACACAGTGACACAGGCCTTCAACATAGCTCCAAACACTTTTCTGCACAGTGACTTTTTTTTTAAAGTAACCATTAAATAATTTGCTGGCTTTCTTTCCTATCTGTGCATTTTTCCCCTGGACTGCTGAAATGTGAATTCTCCTCCCTATGAAGCACATACTGTAAATAACACTCAGGAGGTTTTTCCGGGTGTTGTACATTCAAAACACTTAGGAACACTCTATCAGACCGTGGGTCTGTGAAGTTTATGTTTACAAACTGGAAAGCTGGTTTTGATATTCTTCCGAAAGTGGCATCTGTGATATTAATTTATCACACGGAGGAGCTGCCGTCCTTTTCTTTCTGGAGAGTGGGTTCCTTTTCCCTGAGAGGTGTGACTGAACTTGGCTTTGGGGATGTGTAACTTGCTGGGAGAGGCTGGTGCTTTTGATGAGATTTTAAACTCTTTCCAGTGATGCTGGAAAAACAATGGACTTGAAGGAAAAAAAAAAAAACAATGGACTTGGAAAGATATATTTTCAAGTGGAGTGTAGGCTTTGTGGATAAAGTTAATTGGACCATGGTCATACTTATGATTTCTGAGTCCAGATTTAACCAAGAGAGAGAGTATCAGACAAGGAAGGACATTTTCCCTTCGTTTTTCTAACCAGAAAAAGGGAAAGCCAGACAGAACTTTGAGGTCTGATATGAAACAAGCTAAATTTTCACGAGAACAAAATATCTGATTATTCAAGAACTCTTTCCTGCATTTTTTTTTTGCCTCTATGTACCCCCCCTTCATTGATGAGTTAACCTAACTTAAAATGTTCTCACTACTGTAAATGAAAAATCTTATGTAAGTGAAATTAACAATAGTATTAATAGCTAACAATAAAGACTTGCGACATGCCAGACTCTGGTCCTGAGAATTTATCTGGATTATAAATCAGTTAATCCTCCCAACAACCTGTGAAGTCAAGGCTTTTATTATCCTCACTTTATAGATGAGGAAATGGAAGAACAGAGAGGTTAAGTAACTTGCCCAAAGTCACACAGCTAGTGAGTGCCAGAGCCAGGGTTTGAACCAAATGTGCTAGATGTAGTGTCTGTGTGCTTATTGACTGCAGACTGCCCTTCTGACTTCTCGTAGGTACAAACCTTTAAGCTTTCTTTGTTTTTTAGCCTTCCAGCCTGCTTCCCATGTTATCTCCACAGGCAAAGAATTATAGAAGTGCAAAAGGACAACTGGTGTCACAACAAACAGAAACCACGACTACTCCAAGTGCTAATCTTCAGGAGGCTTTACCCTGGAGCTACATCTTGTTTGGGACCTAACCCCCAAAGAGCTTAAAGCACCTCACAAATTTATTTGAGTCACCAATACATTAGCAAAGTGTCAAAAGGGTAGATAATCTGTACTTGTTTTTTTTAACAGATTAACACACAAAAAAAGAAATGATAGCTGACCTGGAACACATTTCTCCTGGTTCTTAGACTGATTTTTCCTTTGACCCCATTTTATCTCATTGAAACATAGATACACCTGTCCCTTTCCCTACATATCCCAATTGTCCTTGGGGACAAAGAATCTCTTTTATGTAAATCCAACACTATAACAGTTATGGGAAAAAATTAGGTCATACAATGCACGTGAAGATCTGCTGTGGAGACAGAGATGTAGAAAGGGGAAAAGCTAAAAACCATCTGAAAAGTATCTGTGTGTTTGAAATTTACAGATGAGGAAACTAAGGCCAAAGTCACATACCAACTTTTAATTTTTTTACTGCTTAGAGAATTGCCTTCAAGAAGCATTACAGTATGAGGGTATATTTAGTGAACAGTTATTTTCTTTAAAAATATACCTGACCTCTATTACAGTTTCATAGCTTAGGGCCTCTTGTTATATACTCACAAATCACTCTATCTTAGTATTTATCACAGTTGTAATTAATTAATGCATGCTTAATTGCTTATTTAACTTTGATTTCTCTAAACAAAAAGTCCTATGAGGGTAGAAATGTGGCTGTGGTTTCACAGTAATATTCCCAGTGTATCTGGCACTGTTTTGTTTTAAATTAATAAACTGTATTTTTTAGAGCAGTTTTAGGTTTACAGAAAAATGAAGCAGAAAGTACAGACAGTTCCCGTATATTCTTCTCCACATATACATACCTTTCCCCCATATAAACTAAAATGGTGTTTTAAACTAGGAGTAAAACAGTTCTGTCTTGGTTTCCTAGACTAATTTATATCAAATGTAATAGCTAGAGAATAACAGAGCTGTTGAAAACAAAGAGGCCCCTAAAATGGTGACATAAATAAGATAGAGTCTTGTTACTCTTTTACAGAAATCTGGTTGACTCTGGCTGGAGGGGTAGTTCTGCTCCATGGAGCCAGGTGGGACCTGCCATCCCCAGCATATGGCTTCCAAGGCTGCTCAAATTGTCACCATTTCCAGCTGGTCCAGGGGGTGATGAGCCAAAATCCAGCATGTGGAGCTCTTCTTAAGTTAGAGATGACACAGAAGCTGCACACATCTCTTTCTCTAACATACCATTACCCTAAACTTTAGGTGCAAGTTCACGTCTAGTTGACAAGGAGGCTGGGAAATGTAATTGCTGGCTGGGTGGCCATGTGGCCAGAAATATAGAAGAGATGGATTTTGAAGGACAACTAGTAGTCTGACACATCCATGATGAGAAATGTTTATTAAAATAGATAGTCCAGTGAAACTGAACTATGAGGAACCAAAGCCATGAAACTCTCATCTTAAAATATCTCAATAGGCTCTTTTCACCAGTGAAGCCCCTTCATTGATAGTGGGAATATGAGACAGGGAAAAAAGGGATGGAGTTATAACAAGAAGAAGCTGGGCAGAGCAACAGAGGTGAGAAGTGAGTTTGTGATTTAGTTTCCTTTTCCAGTAAAGAAACTGCTATAGTAGGCAGACTCTAGGATAGAATTCAACGACCTTGGAAGTCCTCCCTCTTCCCCCGCATGCATGTGGGCTGGATTTAAATTGACTTGCTTCTAACAAATAGTATATTGCAGGAAAGGTAGGTTGTCAACAGATCAGGTTACAAAGAGATTGTGGCTTCCACCTTGGGACCCCCTCTCGCATTCTCTCACTTATTTGCTCTGAGGGAAGCCAGCTGCCACACTGTGAGCTGCCCTATGGAGAGGTCCATGGTGTAAGGGCCTCCAGGCAACACCCAGTGAGAAACTGAGGCCTCTGCCTAATAGTCTGTGGGGAACTGAATCCTGATGCCTGCCAACAACCTTATACATAAGCTTGAAAACAGATTCCCTGCAAATGGGAGGCTTCCTTCATGTGTGACCACAGCCCTGGTCCAAAACTTAATGGACCTTATGAGATACCTTGAGGTGTGTGTGTGTGTGTGTGTGTGTGTGTGTGTGTGTGAAGTCACTTCAGTTGTGTCCAGCTCTTTGCAACCCTATGAACTATAACCCTCCAGGTTTCTCGGTCCATGGGATTCTGCATGCAAGACTACTTGAGTGGGTTGCCATGTCCTCCTCCAGGGGATCTTCCGAACCCAAGGATTGAACCTGCATCTCTTATATCTCCTGCATTGGCAGGGAGATTCTTTACCACTGGTGCCACTTGGGAAGTCCACCTTGAGCCATAGGCAGCCACTGAACTGCACCCAGGTTCCTAACCCATAGAGACTGTGAGATAATCAATGTTTATGAGTTTTAGCTATTAAGTTAGGGGTAATTAGATTTCTAATACAATCTAATCTAGATGACTCACCTAAAGATGAACTAGACAGCACTACATAAATAATATAAGTGCCAATCACTAGAAAGTAGATTCTAATTGTCCTACAATATTCTAGTAGTGATTTTGTGTAATGGGCATCTTTAAGTGATCAAATTAACCAAGACTATCATTTAATCCACTGGTTTCCAAAGGTTGATCTTGGAATCCTTAATGGTCCCCAAGACTCCTTCAGGGGATCCAGGAATTCACAACTATTTTTACAACATTTTTGAAATGTTATTTGCCTATTTCACTCTCATTATCTCATGTACAGTAGAATTTTCCAGGCACTGCATGATATGGGATGATGTCATCCTCTGACAATTTATGGAATGCATGCCTGTTCAATCTTGTATTTTTTAGAATTTTCTCAGATAGTAGATTTAAGGTATAAAAATGTGCATTTTTTCTGAAATTAACTCAGTTCTTAGTACTTCTGTGTTTTAAGTGGTTATCTTCAATTATAACTTTTATAATATCCATAACCTCTATATTGTCCAATGAATTATTCTGAAATACCAGTTTTTCCTGAATCTATGCAGAAACACAACAAAAAAAGTACACTTCTATTGTCTTGTTTTGCTGTGATGTTTTGAATTTTCAATAATGGTAGGTGTTGAGTAGATATAACCCCCATAAGCAAAATCCGTTACGACACGAAAAAATTTGAGAATTGCTGGTTTAATTTATCCATTGACAAACATGATTGAACCTCTATACATGTTCCGCATTGTACTAGGCGCTGTGAGTGACACAAAAGAACATAACCTTTTCTCTTAAGTTATTAAAATCAAATTGTGGATATAAGATTAATTTGTCATCTGATATATGCTGAAAAGCCAAATGTTGTACTAGTAACCATACGGACAATAACAGTACACAGAAGGGAGAAGTTGTTGCAGAGGTTATTGGGGTAACAACAGTGCTAGAAAAAAGGTACCTCAGTCCTTCTATTGAGAACCTCCATGAATACAAAGAGTAAAAAGCAGTGGGGGAATGTATCAGGAAAGAAGAGTCAAGTTTCCAGCAGCTTAGTCATATGTTGTGCTTTGATTTGGGGAACTTCTGTGGAAACTCTGTGCACTCTATTTGGATGGGTGACCTGTGAAACATCACCTTAGAAGGCAGGCACCATTCTGGTCCATGCTTCTTATACAGAGGAAACTTGAAATCTTGTGTCCTGTAAAACTCAACTTCATTGTATTGAAAACCATACTCAGAATTTTGAAGATATGACCAATGTTATGTGTATGTTAGCCTCAAGATACTTGTCTATTTGAGGTGTGAAATAAAACTCATATTTTATGTCAAGATAGGAAAAATTTAAACATAAAAACTTCTCTCTGCCCTTTGGCCTCCTTTCTCCCCTCTACTATGCATTGTGTATCTGCACTGTGCATGGACCAAACCTCCCCATCAACAGAAATACCTGCTCAACCATAAAGATCAACAGTCTCTTAGCACCAGCAAGTCAAGTCCTTAAAAGAGAACATTCCTTTGCACAAATGAAATCATAAGCAAAATGAAAAGACAACTTATAGGCTGGGAGAAAATATTTGCAAATGATGTAACAGATAAGGGCTTAACTACCAAAATACACAAATATTTATACAGCTCAATAACAAAATAAACAACTCAATCAAAAAATGGGCAGAAGACCTAAACAGATGTTTATCCAAAGAAGACATAGAGATGGTCAATAAGCACATGAAAATATACTCAACATAACTAATTATTAGAGAAAAATCAAAACTGCAAGGAGGTGTCACTTCACATTGGTCAATATGGCCATCATTAAGAAAGTTTGCAAATAATAAATGCTGGAGAGGATGTAGAGAAAGGGGAATCCTCCTACCCTGCTGGTGGGAATGTAAACTGGTGCAACCACTACAGAGACCAGTATGGAGGTTCCTTAAAAAACTAAAAGTAGAGTTGCCATATGATCCAGAAATCCCATTCCTGGGCAAGTATCCAGAGAAAACTCTAATTTGAAAAGATACATTCACCCCCAATGTTCATAGCAGCACTATTTACAATACCCAAGACATGACAGCAACCTAAATGTCCATCAACAGATGAATAGGAAAAGAAGATGTAGTATATATATATGTATGTATACATATAGATAGATAGATACATATACATATCTATCTCTCTCGCTATATATATATAATGACCATTTCCTCTTCCAGGGAATCTTCCAGACCTAGGGATTGAACCCATGACTACTGCATTGAAGGTGGATTCTTTACCACTGAGCCACCTGGGAAGCCCTAATGAAATATTACTCTTTACTTCCCGTCTTTACACCTTGGCCATTTCAGATTAAAAAAAAAAAAAAAAAAGCTCAGAGGATATGATCTGGGCTAAGGTGGAGATAGGCTCCAGGGGCTAGACTCAATCAGACCTCCACCAAGAGAAGGGAGCTTCCCAGCAGTACTGTCCTTTGGGATTACCAGGATCACATGGTGCTAAGTAATGTCAGTCATACCCAACCCTTTGCACCACTCTGGACTGTAGTCTGTCACGTTCTTCTGTCTGTGGGATTCTCCAGGCAAGAATCTCATGCATTGGCAGATGGATTCATTACCGCTAGCGCCACCTGGGAAGCACCCCCAACCCCAGATCAACAAGTGCACATAAAAACATGTGTTTTAGAGAATCCACAGGCATCTCTGTCACCTGGGATTGATGATCAACATTGACACAGGGTGACCCACTCTTGTGACACAGTTTAAAACCCAGGAAAAAGCCTCTCTGCATCTCCTGCCCTTTGTCCCCTGAAGAGTGTCTGAAGCCACGTGAAAGTCTGTGGATTGTGCCACCATCTACACAGGAGAGAGACAGTGCCCTGGTGGGTGGGGAGGATTTGACTGGCAGAAGCACTTAGGTAAAAGATAAATTAACTTGTCAAAGCCTACTTCTCCCGTAGTAGATTTCTGCATAATTAAGTACAATCTCCCACTAGCACCAAGCATCCGTCTTCTTCCTTCTCCTTGTGTTCCGGCTTGTTTCCACAGGTACTTGAAGTTGGTACATACAATATTCACTACAGTTGCATGGACTAGAAAAGGAATATTGTGCACCAATTCCTGTCACTTTTAAAATTCTATCTGTTGGTCTAGATGTAATGGCTAGGAAGAATGATACCTATTCTTTATTTTAAAAATAATTTTTTAAGTTAATAAAGGTTTTATTTATTTATGTGGAACTTCCCCAACCAGGGATCAAACCATGCCCCCTGTGTTGGAAGCACTGAGTCTTAACTACCGGACCACCAGGGAAGTCTGATAAGCATTCTTTGTTTTGGTAACCAGCTGGCCTCTGAATGCTAGAATTATAAATAGTTTCACTTTTATAAAAATATTTAAAAAGATGTAATTGAAATTTTCAAAATATAACACTAAAATTCATTTAAATAATTTAAAAATTCTCCAAGGGTAATGTCTAAGACATAACGGTGGCAATGGGGTTGATAAATAAAAAGTTTTACTGTACAGAACATTGGCCAGAAATCCAAAAATACTTGTGTATTTGTCCTATACAGCATGCCTTTGAATTTTTTACTGGGAGATATGATGTCAACTGTCTTAACAGCAGTTCAAAGATTATATACTATATTTTCTGATTCCTCCCAAAGATGAAGTAGTTTGATGAAACAAAGCAATGATCTGAAAGTCATTCTTGGACCTGTGTGATGGGAATGTTCTCTGGATCATTTAAAGAAATTAGATTGCATAAGATACAAGGTGCACTATAAGAATTAACTGAAACAACAGAAGAATCTTAAAATATGAATCTTGATTTTGATAGAAAATTAATTTTGAATTCATGCTATCCAGTTATTTGATGTTACTCTTGCTTATTATTAATAATATTACCAAAATTTAACAAAAAATTTCAAAACTATCTAAGTTTGCCTATTTCACTTATAAAAGAACTAAAAAATATTTCTTAAAATGTCAAAGTCAGTGGATTTTCTAAATCAAAATAAACTGTAAGAAATTTGTTGACAACATTCCAATAAAATATAACAACATTATAGCAAGGAATCAAAAACGTTTACCTAGCAAACAGGTCATTCATGTATAAATAATTACTAATTATTTCTAATTTTAATGAAGACCATGTTTCTGGCAGATCAGAATATAGTCTTAATTAAGGAGAGATTTGAATAAGTTAATTAATGCCCTGCTAAATTTATCTTTTATAATAACACAATATTGGAAAATTTGAAATAAGAATCTAAGAAATACTGTATGTATCTAGATGTTCTCCTAAAAGACACTTCTTTAACATATTCACTTTAAAAATTCATTATAAAAACTATTATATTAGTTTATAATATTTCCTGTAATAATGCTACTTTGTCACATGTGACTTCATTACAGTTTTTAATATATGTAAAACTTGCATGTGAAGTTCATTCCCTAATTTATAATAATTTAATGACTCATTGGAAAAGACCCTGATGCTGGGAAAGATTGAAGCCAGGAGAAGAAGGGGACAACAGAGGATGAGATGGTTGGATGGCATCACCGACTCAATGGACATGAGTTTGAGTAAACTCCAGGAGTTGGTGATGGACAGGGAGGCCTGACGTGCTGCAGTCCATGGGGTTGCAAAGAGTCAGACATGACTGAGCGACTGACCTGAACTGAACTGAATGGTTTAATAATTTATTGACAATTCCAGTTACTCCTGCCTTAGCAGAGTGGTTTCTCCAATTGAAATGAACAATAAACAAAGTACAATGACTTAAATATTGACTAATTTGTCATTACTGTCAATAGAGCATATATGAAAAATCTTAATTATATCATTACAATCAGTGACTTTGCTAAAATAAAGATAATACAAATTAATTTTCTACAGTAAATATATAAATAGTTAATTAACTATGGATGTGATCATCCAAGTATCACCAACTCATCAAGAGGACACCTAGACAAGCATAATTATGACCAATTCAGTCATCTGTGATAACTTGCTCTGTCATATAAAAAAATCTTTTTACATATATATTCTCATTTGTTATTATGAATATTTATTTGCCAAGGTAAGAAGATAGAAATATTCTATTTAACAGTTTTTATCTTTATTTGTAATTTCTAAACATTTATATACAAGCCCTATAGGCCTCCATTTGTTCTCCTGCCTTGGGCCACACAAATGTTAAGAGTGGGTCGATGCCTGAAGGGAGATGGGTATTGACATTGGGCCTACCCTCCCCTGGGGAGTAGTCCTAGAGAATGCAACCACAGAGGCCCTTAGGTGTAGCTGGGCAGCCAAGGTAGGATTTCACACACCTTTCTAATCTCATACTCAGCAGGGGACCCACATTGTTACTGATGTTCAGCAATCTTCAACAAGAGAATAAACCTCTACAGTAACATTTAAAACCACAAATGCATGATTAAGGTGATACCTTCATGTGAATGACTTAGTTGGTATAGTCTTCTAGTTCAGCCATTCTTTGGCTGAATTGTTCATTAATGAAAAGTACATTGTCATTGGCTTCCCAGATGGCTCAGTGGGTAAAGAATCCTCCTGCAATGCAGGAAACACAGGAGACATAGGTTTGATTCCTGGGTTGGGAAGATCCTCTGGAGAAGGAAAAGGCAACCCACTCCAATATTCTGGCCCAGAAAATCTCACAGACAGAGGAGCCTGACGGGCTACCATCCACGGGGTCACATAGTCAGACGCGACTGAGCAACTAACATACATATTATCATTTCACTATGGGGCATTCAGAAAACTAAGATCATGGCATCTGGTCTCATCACTTCATGGCAAATAGATGGGGAAACAGGGGAAATAGTGACAGACTTTATTTTTCTGGGCTCCAAAATCACTGCAGATGGTGATTGCAGCCATGAAATTAAAAGATGCTTACTCCTTGGAAGGAAAGTTATGACCAACCTAGACAGCATATTAAAAAACAGAGACATTACTTTGTCAACAAAGGTCCGTCTGTCTAGTCAAGGCTATGGTTTTTCCAGTGGTCATGTATGGATGTGAGAATTGGACTGTGAAGAAAGCTGAGCATTGAAAAATTGACGCTTTTGAACTGTGGTGTTGGAGAAGACTCTTGAGAGTCCCTTGGACTGCAAGGAGATCCAACCAGTCCATCCTAAAGGAGATCAGTCCTGGGTGTTCATTGGAAGGACTGATGTTGAAGCTGAAACTCCAATACTTCGGCCACCTCGTGTGAAGAGTTGACTCATTGGAAAAGACCCTGATGCTGGGAGGGATTGGGGGCAGGAGGAGAAGGGGATGACAGAGGATGAGATGGCTGGATGGCATCACCGACTCGATGGGCATAAGTTTGAGTAAGCTCTGGGAGTTGGTGATGGACAGGGAGGCCTGGTGTGCTGCGATTGATGGGATCGCAAAGAGTCAGACACGACTCAGCGACTGAACTGAACTGAACTGAACTGATGGGGCAAACCTCATCCAATTTGTTGTTCATTGTTGTTCAGTCACTAAGTCATGCCCGACTCGTGGAGGCCCCATGAACTGCAGCACACCAAGCTCCCCTGTCCTTTACTATCTGTCGGAGTTTGCTCTGGTTGGTTTAGAGAGGAGAGGGAAGACTTGTTGAGGAATAGAGAGAAATCTTAAAATATAGGATTTTCCTGAGGAATTAGATTTCATCTTCATGCGGTGACCCAGTGGATGGTTCTTCAGGCTGTGCTCAAAGATGCTCAGTTGTAGGGCAGTGGGCGCTGAAATCCAGCTCTTGTTCCGCCACCAAGCCAGATGCCTGGATGCCAGGCTGAGTCAGCCAAAGGCAGTGCCTTTCTCTCATTCCCACAAAGGTGCTCTATGGGGCAGCTGGGCCCGACATGCATGACTGCAGAGGACAGAATTAGGCCCAAACAGTGAAAGCCATATGGATGCTGAAGTGTAGGGAAAAGGTGGTTTATAAACTTGATCTCATTAATTCTTATAACAACCCTGAAAAACAGGTATTATTACAACCTTCACTTTACAGAAAAGAAAACTGAGGTTGAGAAATTAAGCACCTTGCCCAGCATTTGAAAAGGACAAAACGCAGGATGCGGAAGCTAGACTTTACTCATTAAAAAAACACACTTGTTCTACTCTACATTATGATATTCTTTCTAACAATTTGAGCAATTCTATGATGAATGTGCTTTCTGAAGCTAGCAATTTCCATATTTCTTTAAGTGTCTAAGAACAAATTGAATGCCAACTCATCAGATGGGTCATAAATGGGACTCATGTATCCATGAGTAATTGAAGTAGGTGATGCCAACATAGTCCAGGTTCAGTCAGGGAAACAAAAACCATTCTATGTATTTCAAGTATGAAGGGTTTTGATGTAGGGAACTAGAGGCATAACCAACTGCTAGAAGAGTTAGGGAACCAAGATCTGGGAAGCTAACAGCAATGGTCTCAGGCTGCCACAGTAAAGCAGATGGTTCACGGGAGTGCAAATTTTCAGACCCTCTGGAAATCTCTTTTTTCTCAGTTTATAGCACTAACTGAGGTAATTCTTTAGAATCTCACCTGGTAGTTCTTTAGAATCTCACATCTACTCATGTTGCTAACTGTAAATTGCGGCCTCTCCTTTTCAGCCTTTCAATTCTCACATGGGTGTCTCTTATTGGAAGAGATGCTGACTCTGAGCAGGACTAGAGGGACAAAGAATTGTGAGAAATGTTGTTCCTGGCTAGAAGAGTGGTCATGAGGCAAAATCTCTAAGCCCCATCCTGCCATAATGAAGCAACTTTTTTTTTTGGCTACTTACTCATTATCAGAGTTCCTTTTATTTTATAGGGAGTTGGGAGTTAAAACAGTAGGATGTCATCAGGCCCCTTAAAGGCCCCTTGTCACTGTGGGAAAATACAGTACAGAAAGAAATGTACATGCAGAAGGAATTCCCTGGTGGTCCAGTGGTTAGGACTCTGTACTTTCACTGCCAAGGGCTGGGTTCAATCCCCGACTAGGATCCTATAAGCTATGTGGCCAAAAAAAAAAAAAAAAAAAAAAAGCATTAAAAAGAAATTTATCTGTAGAAGATATAGGTAAATTTTCACATGTCATCATTTTTCCTAAGATAGAGCAACCTCAGTTGGGCTGGGCCAAAGAAAACCAGGTAGCTACAAAAGTAGGCCTGCTCCTCAGTCTTTAGGAATAATTTAGTGTTCACATGAAGGATTATGTTCCAGGGGAGCCAGTGATTTTGTTTGTTTATTTTGGCTCCTACCTGAGTAAAGAAAAAGGTTTTAGTCCACAACACAGCATCGTAACAATAGCAAGATCTATGAATTTTTCCAATAGGTAATTCCAGGCTGAAGACAATGTACTTGAAAAACAGCCTAGTGTGCTGCAATATTAAAACAGTAGGCCACTAAGGCTATAATACACCAGCTACTGATAATGAGATTACAAACTCCTATCTCCCAGTATCTTCCCTTCTGTATCCCTGCACTCAATTTTGTTGCTGGGGAACACCCACTGTTGAAGTAAGGGAAGGACTTTGGTTGATGTAAGCACGTCTTTTGCTTACACTTGTTGTGAGAATTCTTGTAGTTTTATAAGTATCAGTCAAGCCACATAATCTTCTCTCATCCTAGGAAATGAATCCTTGGAATAACTTGCTTAAAGTTAGAAAATCATGTCTCTGTTTATACACCTGAGTCTAATCATGGCCTTTCTACATAAGGTTTATTTATTGTATTGAAAGAGATGTTCTTTTCTGCCAGGTCTAAGGGAACAATAATCAAATTCATTAATTAGTAAACATATGGCTAACATTTGAAATATTTTGTTTGAATTTGGGGACTGAATTTTAAGAGGTACATTGATAAACAAGAATATATTCATAGGGGACCAGGATTAATATTAGCATAAAATACAATTTAAAAAATTAATTTATTGAGTACTATGCTAAGCATGTCACTAGTGTTATTGCTTTTAATCCTCACAGTCATTGACTTTTGTTACACTTCTGTCAACGAGTGACTGAGGTCACATAACAAACTCTGATGCCTGAATCCAAGCTGTTATCCACTCACTGTACAGTGAGGACCCTCAAAAACATCTCATGTGCAAAGCTATAGCGGAACAGACAGCATCTGCATTGACAATGGAAATAATTGACACCAATGGAGACAAGTTACTGGATGGAGATTTTATCTCAATAAAATAAGATGCTCCCATCTTTAGAACTGAGCTTTTAAACCAAAGCAGAGATACTCATTTTTTAAGGAATGGATAAAAGATTTCAACTCTAATCTATGATGTGAGCAAAATAGAATAAATGACCACATTGCTGTTTTCATTTCTACTAATACTATTACGTGAACCGAGTACTTCCAGATGTTCAAGCTGCTTTTAGAAAAGGTAGAGGAACCAGAGATCAAATTGCCAATATCCACTGGATCATCGAAAAAGCAAGAGAGTTCCAGAAAAACATCTATTTCTGCTTTATTGACTACGCCAAAGCCTTTGAATGTGTGGATCACAATAAACTGTGGAAAATTCTGAAAGAGATGGGAATACCAGACCATCTGACCTGCCTCTTGAGAAACCTGTATGCAGGTCAAGAAGCAACAGTTAGAAATGGACATGGAACAACAGACTGGTTCCAAATAGGAAAAGGAGTACATCAAGTCTGTATATTGTCACCCTGCTTATTTAACTTCTATACAGAGTACATCACGAGAAACCCTGGGCTGGAAGAAGCACAAGCTGGAATCAAGATTACTGAGAGAAATATCAATAACCTCAGATATGCAGATGACACCATCCTTATGGCAGAAAGTGAAGAGGAACTAAAAAGCCTCTTGATGAAAGTGAAAGAGGAGAGTGAAAAAGTTGGCTTAAAGCTTAACATTCAGAAAACTAAGATCATGGCATCTGGTCCCATTACCTCATGGGAAATAGATGGGGAAACAGTGGAAACAGTGTCAGACTTTATTTTTTTGGGCTCCAAGGTCACTGCAGATGGTGACTGCAGCCATGAAATTAAAATACGCTTACTCCTTGGAAGGAAAGTTATGACCAACCTAGATAGCATATTAAAAAACAGAGACATTACTTTGTCAACAAAGGTCTGTCTAGTCAAGGCTATGGTTTTTCCAGTGGTCATGTATGGATGTGAGAATTGGACTGTGAAGAAAGCTGATGACTGAAAAATTGATGCTTTTGAACTGTGGTGTTGGAGAAGACTCTTGAGAGTCCCTTGGACTGCAAGGAGATCCAACCAGTCCATCCTAAAGGAGATCAGTCCTGGGTGTTCATTGGAAGGACTGATGTTGAAGCTGAAACTCCAATACTTCGGCCACCTCATGTGAAGAGTTGACTCATTGGAAAAGACCCTGATGCTTGGAGGGATTGGGGGCAGGAGGAGAAGGGGACGACAGAGGATGAGATGGCTGGATGGCATCACCAACTCGATGGGCATAAGTTTGAGTAAGCTCTGGGAGTTGGTGATGGACAGGGAGGCCTGGTGTGCTACGATTCATGGGGTTGCAAAGAGTCGGACATGACTGAGCGACTGAACTGAACTGAATACTATTAGAAAAACAAAAGACTATATTAAAAACTTAAAAATAATAATTAAGTAAAAGTCTCCAATTTCCTACACTTTTAGATTGACTCCAAAGTGAATGCCAGATTTAGGCCCATCTTCTCAAAATGTGTCCACTATCTTTTTAAATGTTACTCGGTCTTTAGAACTATGTTAAGTAAGTTAATGTATGTAGAAAGGCTTTGTAATGGTTGCATACCACATGGATTATGAAGGATCAGTAAACAGAAAGAAAATGTTTCAAGTCCTCTTGACATTTTTCTTCTGTATAATGATACATATCTGTCTTTAAAGCTACTGAATCAACCAGACATTGCTCTGGTAAATGTAGTTATATAAATATAGCCAAAGCATGTATATTTTCATTGGTTAAACTAATGTTTACCTAGTAGTAAATGACTGTGTGTCTCCGTTATGTACTAGGTAAACAAAAATGATTAATATATGGCTCTACTCTTTATAAGTAGCATAAAAACAAAGAATTACAACTTAGAAAAACCAGTGCTAACTAATAGAGATATGGTGTCAATACAAATAAAATGAAACCAATAACATGTTTAAAGTTGTTAGACTGGATTTACTAAGGACTTCTGTAAGGCTTACATAAGTATCAGTAGTTACACTTTGCTGACACTGAAGAGGTCAGTCTGGAATTCATCTGCTCTACAAATTAGCATATACCTCTACAAAATCATTTGTACATGAAGAAACAATTAGCATATATTAGAAACTGGTATTACCAAAGGGGAAAGGGGGGAAGGGTTACATTTAGAATTTTGGATTAATATATATACACTACTATATATAAAATTGATAATCAACCAAGACCTACTGGGTAGCACAGGGAACTCTACTCAATATCTATAATAACCCATATGAGAAAAGAATCGAAAAAGAATGGATATATGTATATGTACAACCGAATCATTTTGCCGTACACCTGAAACTAATGTAAAATTGTAAATCAACTATTGTTGTTGTTGTTCAGCTGCCCTTTCATGTCCAACTCTTTGTGACCCCATGGACTGCAGCACGCCAGGCCTCCCTATCCCTCACCATCTCCCAGAGTTTGCCCAAGTTCATCAAGTTCATGTTCATTGCATCAGTAATGCCATCCAGCCATCTCATCTTCTGATGCCCTCTTCCCCTTTTGCCCTCAATCCTTCCCAGCATCAGGGACTTTTCCAATGAATCATCTGTTCGCATCAGATGACCAAAATACTGGAGCTTCAGCTTCTGCATCAGTCCTTCCAGTGAATATGCAGGGTTATTCTCCCTTAAAATTGACTGATTTGATCTCCTTGCTGTCCAAGGGACTTTCAGGAGTCTTCTCCAGCACCACAGTTTAAAGGAATAAATTCTTTCATGTTCTACCTTCTTTACAGTCTAGCTCTCACAACTGTACATGACCACTGGGAAGACCATAGCCTTCACTATTCGGACTTTTGTTGGCAGAGTAACATCTCTGCTTTTCAACACGTTGTCTAGGTTTGTCATCGCTTTCCTCCCAAGAAGCAATCGTCTTCTGATTTCACGGCTGCAGTCACCGTCCACAGTGATTTTGGAGCCCAAGAAGAGGAAATCTGTACTACTTCCACCTTTTCCCCTTCTATTTGCCATGCAGTAATGGGGTCAGATGCCATGATCTTTGTGTTTTTAACATTTAGTCTTAAGCCAGCTCTTTGACTCTCCTCCTTCACCCTCATTAAGAGGCTCTTTAGTTCCTCTTCACTTTCTGCCATTAGAGTGGTATCATTCACCTCCTTCAGTAAGAAATCTACTAGTATTAAATAAAAAACTGGCTTACCATAGACAGGTCCTAGATAATTTCTATATATGTTAATACATGTTGGTTTGGATTAATTTGTTCATCAACATTTGAAATATGCTGGAATGCAACCTGAGTGTGGTATAAATACTAGCAGACTAGAAGTCTTGTCTCCACTTTTAAACTATTCCCATAATCTTGAGCAGGTTTCTTAACTTTCTGGACTTCAGTTTTTATGTATTAAAAAACAGTAAAAGGAAGCTATTCTGTATGATCTAAGGCCTTTTCTAGTTCTATGGCTCTCTTCATTTTGCTAGCATATTTTCACATTTTATATGACGTGGAACATCTGGATTTATATTTAATAAAAAGAAAAAATCAACAAAGAATTGAATGTGCATGTGTTATTTTTATAATTGCTTATCTTTGAGCAAGATTATGATACCTCTTTTCTGCTGTTGGATAACTTAATAATATATGCTCATTTAGATGTATAAAAATGGAAACAGGATCACTTTTACTCATCCTTCAAGGTATAGTTCATCAACAACTTTATTAAGTTCCACCCTCATTCCTAAACCAAATCACCATTTCTCTGGTGTTCTACAACAGTTTTCTTAATCTCCGCTAGAGGACCCATTTCATTCTGTACCATATTTCTAGTTAATTATTTACCTGCTTATCCTCCCTGCTAGATTATAAACTTGTTTGAAAGTGTGGGATGCTTTATTTGTCTTTATGTCATCTGCAGCTTTGAGCATTGTGCCTTGCACATAGGAAGCATTCCAGAAATTTCTTAGTTGACTCCATCACTACTAGTAAATCATATTTATACAACCAAGACTAGCAATACCCAGTACTCACTTTTAAACAATTATACTCTAATATTAGAAAGCTCTTTTTACCTCATCTATACACTCTTCCCTCAAACTCTGTGGGCCAGTCAAAACATCATCCTTTGACTTTGCCATGATTTTTTCTTATCTCTGATGTGGGTCCTGCCTTTTCTCTTGCCTGGTACATTCTTCCCACTCCCCCTTTCACTATCTCTCTTTCTCTAGCCAACTTCTACTTATCCTTTGCCACAGCCATACCTTTCTCCAAGAAACATTCCCTAGTCCTTCATGCCATATCCAGGCTAGGTTAGATGTCCCTCCCCCATGTTCTTATGACCTTTGGTACTACTACAACCATTATACTTATCAACTCCTTTGTACTACATTTATTTTCTCCTCTATTTTCTCTGTGTATAAGATCTGGAAATTCAGCTTCATTTGTACTACGCATGATTGTATCCTCAGGGATACAACAGGGTCTAGCACACTTTTGTGATGAATATACGACCTTTAATCATTTTTTTTATAATGTAAAAACAGAATTGCATCAAATTAATGACTTGCCCAAGACCTCACAAGGTTAATATAGCCCTCTTCAAATCAGGTTGGATATGGATCATTGTAGCTCTAATTTTCCCCTATATGCTCAAGAAAAACAAACCCTGTCTGAATTGTTGCCATTTCTGAGTGGGGAAAGAAGAGAGGTATTCACATCATTGAGTAACTGTATTACTAAAGAAAGAGTATGATGATGGTTGATGGGTTGTATTTTGTGCAGTCTAGTGGATTTACTAGATATTCGTGCTTTGGTTGACTAGAAGGATTTACTAAATATCCAGCTAGAAAGTACAAAATACAACTAAGCAGGCAGGCTGATGAAGAAAGGAAAGCTACCTTCTAGAGCCAGGAATGAAAGAGAGGGTCATGTGTACAACCACTAGTGCTGGTAGTTAATATATTTAGGTCTCAAGTCTTAAATTTTGTGACATGGGAAAGTCAGATCATAAAAGTTTTCTCTGAAGCTGAAAAGAATAATTGCTCAATAGTAAACTCTGGGAGATGGTGATGGACAGGGAGGCCTGGTGTGCTGCAGTCCATGGGGTCGCAAAGAGTCGGACACGACTGAGTAACTGAACTGAATTGAACTGAATTTAAGATTATATTTGGGATGTACCCACAAAGTGTATCCTTTGATATATATATATATATATATATATATATATATATATAAAAGCACTCTCTGTTTTCTTAAAAATGGATTTAACATTATAATTAATATAATATTTGCAATTATTTTTTACCTCCATAAAATAATGATCATAAAATTACAAACCAGCTTCAGAGGTGACATTCAGTTCTATACCCTCTCAACAAAAAAATAGTGAAGTAAAAAATCAGCTTCTTTCCTTCCAAATCACAAAATTTTCATATAGGGGAGAAGAACTGTTGTCAATTTTAGCAGCTATAACTAGGATTGAAACAAATACTGGTGTGTGTGTTCCATTAGTTACTTATCCGTCTATGAAACATTCAAAGTTTCTCTTGCAAACCCCTTCTTGGGACAAAATGCAGTGTTGTAAACAAAGAAACATCAATATCTATACTTGTTATTTGTCTCATTGTACATTGCACCAAGTAAGTGGAGCTTCATTCTATCTGGTACACTATCATAAAAAACAAAAATCTCAAACTATGGGCAAACACAAAGGGGCTAAATTAAAGTGTCTGTTCATCTATCACTCCACCTGGTGAAGAACAACCGACAGCTGATCATTCATCTGCCATTTTCAACATGAGCAAAGTAAAAAGAGATAACTCACTCTCAAATGAAGACATATTTTCTAAGAAATCAACAGCCATACATTATATTGGTATACTTGTACATGAATAAGTGTCTTAGAATATATATCCATATTTCTACCTGTGTATGAAATTTTGAACACCCTCACCACCACCACCATCCCCGTTTTTTTAACAAGAAAAAGTTTTAAAATAATAGTTCTTGAATTTCAGCAGGTGTAAAATTTGTGAGGATTCACAAACTTCACTGCTATCAAACTGATAATAATTTATGAATTATTTAGTTTCAAGGAAGAGAAAAAAGTGGAGGATGCCAAAGTGGAAAAGAGTGGGGAAGGATAACTCCCCTTACAATGAAAAAACATACACATATTCACAACCACACATGTGCAAGTTTATAAATGAGAGACCTTCAAAACAACAGTGAAAAAGTTTACTGAGTACAAATATTTTGTAAATTAACTCTAGAAAAAGATAATTACATTATTATATTAACAGGGGCATTTCAGTCACTATTTTTCCCACTTAGAATGTGGGTTGTTCATACCAAGGCCTGTCATCAAATTTACAGGGCATTTACTAACTGGGATTTTAATAAAAGTAAAAAACAGTATTAAAAAATTGAAAGGTGACAAATTTGATTTAAATGGATACTGAACTCCAGGCAAATGTGTTGTTTGAATTCTGCCTGATGTACCTCTGCTGCCAGGAAGCATTAAAGTAATAGTGAATGGTCAACATGTGCTTACATATCACATGTCAGGCTTAGCAAGAATGTTCCGCTCTTAGAAAATTATATTGTTAAAAATAAGTGACAAAGCTTGAGCAGCCCCTTCAAATTCATAAAGACATTTGGAGGAACTGAAACATGCTTATAATAAAACCAGGATTTCTAAAATAGAGGCTAGAGCTCATGTAGCATCTTGCCAAGTAATCAGATAAAAATGATTACACAAATTTCCAACAATAAATTCCTTCTACATTTGCTGAGTAAGCACATAGGGAAGGAAAGAAGCTCATCCTTAGAACCATATTTTTTATCTATCAGACTTTTCTGTGGAGGCTTTATAAGCATTTGTTCCCCCTCTCTCCCCTTTAATGCTCTTTCTGAACAGATCTTGAGAAGCCCTTGAAATAGAAAACTCAAACTTAAATCCAGACTTAGAGCCAGGATCCATTTTTGACAATGAAAAAAAACAAAAAAATCATCTCAAACTTCCTTGTCACTATCCAAGTAAGTATTCTATCTATCATAAGAATTGTGGTTCCTGGGTAACAGATTAGGTACATCAATAAAATTCTGTAACCACAGTTTGAGACAAATGCCCTGATTCATATACGGTCAGAGGTCGACCAAGGTCATATGGAATCCAAAGCATATTTATCACTGGCCAAGCTTCAAACTGAGTTTTAAATTTTGTCAGACATGAAAAACTGCTACCAGATGGTGTCAAGATAATTCCTCTCTGTGTTAAAAACACACTTAGGTATAGTCAATAGTAAAAATCAAATAATTAGTCTGAACACCAATACACACCTGGCACCATTCCTGCGGCAAGTTAGGAGGTATATCATTATGGTTTCTGTCTCTCTCCAATTAAGAAAACCCACACAACTAATACATAGTTGCCTATAACACAGTTAGAAAATGGTGATATTCTAGAGCTTCGGATCATCTCAAGACAATAGGAAGAAACATCATGTTATTCCAAATCGTAATCCTATTTCCAACAGCAAGAGAGAATTAGAGGTTCACTCCCTGCCACCTTCATCTCCATCCTACACCCCACTCAACTAAATGAAAATTAGTTGAAACTGTGATATGTTCAATCTCTGCTACATAAAAGAACCCCCATTATTATAAATTCCCATATCATGTGGCTAAATTCCATTCTTCAGTTAATCTAAAAAGACAGTACAAACATTTGGAAGCTCCTCAGATGTGAGAAACCATGCTATTGGTTCACAAAGTAAAAAGTTGAAGGCATAAGGCAACTCTGCGAAGGAGTGTATTAAGATTTTCAGATTAGCAAAATAAAAAATATCATACATTACAAAGCACAAGGAAGACTATTAACAATTAATCTGTAACATGTTTGCTTTTAAAATATTTTAGAAAATATGAATTATTCCATTTAACGACAAGTATTTGTTTAGCTTGAGGCACTTCACTGGGTGAAGTATGGGTTTAGGGATGTAGAATCACAATTCTTCTGTTAAGATGAAAATCACATTATGTTTTAAAATGTGGACCTGAGAGGCAACAGACGAATCCTGACAACGGTCGTTCGTGAATGCAGAATGTCACAGAATGCTGAGCGAAACTGTTAGAATCATTCTAGGTACCCAGAATCTCTAAGTAGGGTTCCCATTTCCCCCCATGAGTCCTGCCTACTGCACTGAGTCACAGCCTCATGTAATTTTAATTATCAACCTTCCTAAGAGCAAAGTTTTCAAGCTACAAAGTGGCCAAATTACAGGACTTCTGGAATTGGGGTTCATTTCCTAGAAAACCATTACTTTGGATAGGGTTCTTATTTCCCCCACACCTCAGTGGAACACAATAAAGACTTTATTCTCTGCTCCAATAATTATTGGCAAGAGCATGATGCCTCCCTCCGTCATCACACAGGAAAAAAACACATGAAGAAGATCCCAGGGCTGGGGGAGATGGGGTCAAGTGAGGTCACAACTGGCAACAAGAAAACTATCCAGCCTTTGAACACAGAGACTGTAAATGTCTACTGTTTTTTAAACTTATTATTTTTGGCAGGGTTGCATATGTTCTCTGTGCTCATTGCATGAATCTGGCTGATTATTATTCCAATCACCAGAGGAAGAGAGAGTCACATTAATTTGTAGTAATTAATAGCACTGATGCATTTGACAGCGCATGTTAACAAGCCTCTTTGATTGTTTGGATCTCTAACTGCGGCCCTTCTTGTTTGCATCACCTCCAAGGAATTCATAATATCAAAGCTTAACGGTATCTGATACTTGTCAAAATGCAATTTATAAAAGTTTAATTCTTTTATTGATTTAGTTTGGTTTTGATGCCTGCAGAGTCAGCTCCCTTGACAGAACTTAGCGGATTCAAATGCTTGTCACCAGCTCGGCCTCCTTTTTTGCAGGGAACAATTGCCATAGGCCAAGCCAACAGGCATGGTTTAATTGCCATTAATTAAAAGCATAAATCTCTTTTTTCTTCAGTTGCTCTGCTCTTAAAGGGGGTTGCACATCTCTCTCTTTTCCTGTATTTGTCAGAACACCTTCTGGCAAGCAAAGTTAACCCATTCCATCTTTCTAAGCACTTTCTGGGATAATCTTTTGAAGCATTGCTCTTATGATCTGATGTGAAATGCATGCGGTTCGGTGATATTTAACAAACTGGATTTCTTCTTTATTGCAGTATAATGAGGTCAAATGAATCCCTCCATGGGTTGTATACATGCTTAAGTGGTTTTTGCATCATATTCTTTTTGACAGCAAATAAAACAGCAGCCAAACAAAACATCAGCTACTTAAAATTAGAAGGGAGGGGGGAAGAGGATAAGGACGAACCTTTAAAACAAAAACACATATATGCTTTTAACATTAGGTGCAAATAACCTTGCAACAAAAGAAATCTGCCTGGTCATTTTCCGATTGGAAGCAATTAGTGAGATTCTTGGGATAAAGGGAAGTGCTGAGTTTAACAGAGCCCAAATGATTATACAGTAAATATTATTCCCGCTCCGTTTACCTTCTAGTATTATCATTAAGTCTATTTCATTTAGAAGGGACCCAGTGATGTTGTGAGCAAGGTAAAAATAATGAGCAGAACTCACCGCTCACTTTGATGGGGGAAGGTAAAGGGGGTGGGTGAAGTGGGTAGGTTCTTTTTATTATTTTTTTACTTGCCCACAATTATCCTATGAAATGATTATCCACCAGGCTTTGCTATTCAATGGCGGTGTCAAAACAATTCGCTTTCCCCTGGCTGCCAAGCGCCTTCTCTTTCCCCCTCAGTCCTGCCGCCGATCCGGGGAAGTGTCGCTGTAAGCAGATTATTGCTTTAAAGCATTTACACATATTAGTTTTGCTGCATCTGCCAGCTTTAGCAGGATTGCCGAGCCGCGGAAGTCCTCCTCGCTTTATTTAAAAGGAAAAAAAAAAAAAAAGTTGCGCGCTGGGCTGCTGGGCGAGCTCAGCGCATGAATATGTTACGTATCTGTTTTCACCCGGTCAGGCCGGGGAGAGGGATTGATTTTTGGCCCGGGTGCACTTTTTGCGAAAATCTTTAAGCGAATGCGGTGTTGTTTAATTGGGAGCGCTCGAGCTCGACTTGCTGCTGCGGCTGCTGCTGGAATCTCTGGAAATTCCAGGCTGCGGCCCCGCGCATCT